>NC_091305.1:31244578-31247078 GCF_038502225.1 Cherax quadricarinatus
CGATACTTGCAACACAAATGAGTAAATAGGTGAGTACACACACATTCTGAAGCTATTGCCCGACTCCTGCAATCAAAATTAGGTGACTACTCACATAAGAAGGCTTTCGACACAGTTCCACGCATGAGATTAGTGGAAAAGCTAGAGGATCAGGCAGGTATAACAGGAAAGCTGTTGTAATGGATCGGAGAATACCTGACAGGAAGGCAACAACGAGTCATGGTACGTGACGAGGTGTTGGAGTGGGTGCCTGTGACGAGTGGGGTTCCACAGGGGTCAGTCCTAGAACCGGTGCTGTTTTTGGTATATGTGAATGATATGACGGAAAGGATGGACTCAGAAGTGTCCCTGTTTGCAGACGACGTGAAGCTAATGAGGAGAATTCAATCGGATGAAGATCAAAGGGATCTGGACAGGCTGCAAGCCTTGTCCAGCAATTCGTTCCTGAAGACTGGGGAAGGGCAAAAAAAAAAAAAAAAAAACGACGACAGAGTACAGGCTAGGGGGGCCAAAGACTACATAACTCACTCAAGGAAAAGAATCCTGGGGTCAGTATAATACTGAGCATATCTCCTGAGGCGCACAATACTGATGCAGCATATGGGCGACTGGCAAACCTAAGAATAGCCTTACGACACCTCAGTAAGGAATCGTTCAAGACTCTGTACATCGTGTGCGTCTGGCCCATATTGGAGTATACAGCACCAGTTTGGAACCCACACCTGGTCAAGCACGTCAAGAAATTAGAGAAAGTGCAAAGGTTTGCAACAAGACTAGTCCTGGAGTTAAGGGGCATGTCCTACGAGGAGAGGTTAAAGAAATCGAACTGACAACACTGGACAGGAAGGAAAGGGGGGGATATGATGTGGAGAAATTTTCTCCAGGAGAGGGGTATCAGCCCCTTCAGCTCCCTTCAGCCCCTTTCAGCCCCTTTCAGCCCTGACAGGCCCAACCCTCTCAGAAGGGGCAAGCATCTTGTTTACTGCTACAGCAAGTAATTGATCCCAGATGCAGTACCAGTATGCGACGTGGTCAAGTGACCGACGCTCCTTGCAAGACTCCAGTGTTGCAAAGTGTAGTTTAATAAAAGACAGTCCATCTCTTACCTTAGCAGGACAATTAAGAAAAATCCTGCTCTCACTTTATTACCATGGTAAAGATAGTGTACATTGTTGCCTATGCTTAAGACAGCAAGAATCAAGCATTCTGCTTTGCTTCATGGAGGAAGTGGCAAGGAAGCAAAAGGTATTAGGTCAGCTTTTCCTTTATGTGCTAGGGGCTGTGACGGCGTGGGGCGTTGTGAGGTCAGATTACTTTTGACTCTACTGAGTCACACTGATGCCAGGATAACCAACAAAGAACACTGATCCCTGCATTAGTGTGAACAAAGTGTCTCACAAAACACAATAAACACTTACAGAGAAGTGTGATCAGCTTCTACAGTGATAAGATTGTGAACAATAAAGACAAATCTTTTGGAACATAGTGTACCAGTGTGAGTATTCCTAGACTATGGAAGATGTGGACATCCAAGGAAACTTCAGCTTCTATCAAGTCACTGATACCTGTCGAAGGTGTGAAGAACACCATAGCTCACGCTACAAGAGCAAGGTAGGTTACGAATTTCTTGTAGTACAAGGGACTGTGCAGTTCTTGAGTCGCAAGGAGTTTGTAATCAACCTATAGTCGGCAGTGAGGTGCGGACTTTTGAGTCCACACAAGTAAGTTTGTCAGCAATCAGTGAATAAAATATGCTGACATAACACCCCCTAGGGGTAATTTATTGTTTACATAATATGATCTATTACAGCCTGTTGAGAGATGATCATGACAACAATTCAAGACCTAGTCTGCAGGGGCGGCTGTGTAGACGATTTGCTGTCTTTTATCAGCTAAGTATTCCCTATATTTAAAATTATAAACTTAGCTGGTAACCCATTTCTCATCATATGATAACGACATATAAAATACTGAGAGGAGCTGACAGAAGACTTAGACAAGTCACAGGGATGCTAGGAAGTATTTCTTCAGTCATAGAGTTGTAATAAAGTTGGTAGAATTACCGACAATATGTAAAGTAAAAGGACACAAGTGCAACTAATGTGACATTTATTGTGGCAACGTTTCGCTCTCCAGGAGCTTTATCAAGCCATTGTTTGTAATGGCTTGATAAAGCTCCTGGAGAGCGAAACGTTGCCACAATAAATGTCACATTAGTTGCACTTGTGTCCTTTTACTTTACAGTCATAGAGTTGTCAGGAAGTGGAATAGTCTGCAGTGAGAGAGATGTAGTGGAGGCAGGCTTCATAGAAAGCTTTAAGTATGATAAAGCTCATAGAGCAGGGAGTGGACCTAGTAGCGACCAGTGAAGAGGCGGGGCCAGGAGCTATGACTCGGCCCGTGCAACCACAAATGAGTACACACACAAGCAGCGAAGAGCCGAAGCCAGGAGCTGTTAATCAACCGCTGCAACCACAAACGAGTAGAAATGGTGGAGTAA
>NC_091305.1:31574046-31579046 GCF_038502225.1 Cherax quadricarinatus
CAAGTCGAAGGGCAACACCGATGCGGATGGTCTGTGGGTCGAGGCGTGTGCCAAGGCTGGAGTTGGGAACAGCCAACAGAAAGTCCCCAGCATGAGGGGCTCTCACTGCCAGCAGGCGGGTTCTATCCTTCCCTGACACACTCTGAAGCATCGTTGAGGCTATATTTTCCACTATTGGACCATCCCAGTGCGATTGTTTGTAGTTGTTGGGGGGAGCAGGTCTGGTTTCTGAGCCCGTTAGATTATCCCAGATCATTGCTCCGTCAATGAATTTTTGGTCCTGGGCTCCAATCTTGTCCCTAAGATGTTCAGGGAGAATCGCTGCTACAAGCTCTCTGGATGCAATATATATATATATATATATATATATATATATATATATATATATATATATATATATATATATATATATATATATATATATATATATATATATATATTATTTATTTATTTATTTATTATTTATTTATTTTATGTCTTTGCAAACAGTACATTGAGATTTTGTATTTACAATAGTGGGTTGCAATGCAATGAGAGCCTCTATTATGCCTAGGCATTATGGGCCAACTTAATATTATTGGTTTACAGACTACTTAACACTAAGGATTATATCATAGTTGTACAGTAGGACAGTAATTATTTCATAGTTGTACAGTAGATTATTAATTATAAGTGAATCAAATTTTGTATAAAACAAAAGATAAATTCATCTATTCAAAAATGTTTTTTGTGAAAACAATGATTCAGTTATATTTCTGTCAACAATGAATAAAAGGTTCAAAGTGATTGTTGAAGTTATGATGTGGGAGTACATAAGTGACTATGTGTGTGCTGAGTATTAGCGTTTAGTCTAGGGTGATTAAGTGGCTTTGGAGAAGAGTCCTTAATTGATTTTCTGACCGGGTTACTTTAATATCTTCTGGTAATGAATTTCATATTTTGGGACCCTTTATGTGAATAGAGTTTTTACACAGTGTGATATATGGACATGAGGTATATCAAGAAGAGATCTGTGTCTTGTGTTGTAGTCATGTGTTCTGTTTAGGTTGGTGAGGAGAAGTTTGAGTGGAGGGTTTATATTTGCGTGTATTGTTCTGTGTATGTAGTAGGCACATGAATAAGTATGGATGTTCTTAATGGTGAGCAGATTCAGACTTTTGAAAATTGGTGGAGTATGCTGGCGGGAGTGGGAATTTGTTATCATTCTTACTGCTGCCTTTTGCTGGGTTATTAGGGGTTTTAGGTGATTGGATGTTCTTGATCCCCATGCACAAATTCCATATGTAAGATAAGGGTATATGAGTGAATGGTACAGTGCCAGGAGAGTTGATTGTGGAACGTAGTACCTTATCTTTGATAGTATGCCTACAGTCTTGGAGATTTTCTTGGTGATTTGTTGTATGTGTGTCCGGAACTAAGGCTACTGTCAAGGTGGATATCTAGGAATTTTCCCTCTGTGAGTCTTGTGACTGTTCGCTAGATTTTTTCCTATGGTGGAGAAGAAAACATTGAGTCTGTTCTCTGTTTCAGTAGGTGTGAGTTGGGGTTCATATGATTTTGTTAGTTTGATTGTTTTGTTTTTGGATAACTTTTTAGTTCCAAGAATTTCAGATAGAGTTTTCCAGTTTTTTTTTCATATCACTTTTGATGTTATGTAATCTATTTTCATAATATAATTTTTTAGATCTTCTTATCAGGCTGGTAAGTGCTGACGAGTAACGTTTAGACTGTTCTCTAATTATTTGACCCATTCTATACTGTTTTTCATATTTGTGCGTTGTGTTAATGGATTTGAGGATGCTTGGTGTTAGCCAGGGATTATTCAGTCTTTTTGCTGTGAACTGTTTAGTTTTTTGGGGGCAATGTTTGTTATAGAGGTTTTGGGCTTTTTTTAGAAAAATTTTTATGCATTCATTCATATCTGTATATGTTTCGATCTCATTTTGTCAATCGATGTTATTCATAGCTGCTATGAAGTTGTTAACTGCTGTCTCGTTATGTAGTCTGAAGGTTACTTTAGTAATGTCTTGTGGCGGTTTGCCCAGATTAGTTATGAGAAAGGTTGGGTAGTGGTCTGTAGTGTTATCTGTGATTATGCCTGATTTTAAAGGGGATATGGTGTTTGTCTAGATGTGGTCTATTAAGGAGATGCTTGTCTCGGTGAGTCTTGTAGGTTTAGATATTGTTGGTAGCAACAAGCAGTTACTCATTGTGTTTGTGAATTCGGTTACTTGTGGGTCCTGGTCGTGTATTATGTTTATTTTGAAATCTCTTGTTAGTAGTAGGTGGTCTTTATTCATGTGTGCATCAGTAATCATGTTTCCTAGTTTTTCACTAAAGTGGTAAACGTTTGACTGTGGTACTCTGTAGATGTTTATAACTGTGAGGGGTTTTTGCAGGTCTTTTGATTTAAATTTGGCTATGATATATTCTCCATGTTCATCCCTTGTGCAAGATTTATTGATACATTCGAGTTGATTTGGGTAGTATATAGCTGTTCCTCCCCCTTGCCGGTCTGTTCTACAGTTGTGTATGGCCATGTAGCCAGGAATGGTATAGACATCTGTAATATCAGGCTTAAACCAGGTTTCTTTGAGTGTGATGATTGATATATTGGAATGAAGGGAACTGAGTAATGCTGTGAGGTCATCATAATGTTTGCTCAAGGATCTGATATTGTAGTTAAAGATAGTTATGTTATTGTTTGCAATGAGTAATGTCTTTGCTTGGTCTGCTGTACAGTAATTACAGTTGCTGTTTCAATCGTGTAATTCATTTAGTAAAAAGTTTACATCAGGATCTATGTCTGTAATCATAGGATGAGAGTAATTTTACAAACTAGATTTTCTGAGTAAAATGATATAAGATTTATATTAAATCTACAACTAGACTTATGACAAAGACTCCGTAATTACACTAAAACTTGTAAAAAAACAAAAGAAAAAGGATTATTACAGAATAGATAATTCAGTTATACACTTAAGAATCTAATTTCACCTTAATTATCTTAACAAATGTGAGTTTATGAACTATGGTAGATATTTACAGCTAAAATAAAGGAGCTAGTAAATATAAAAAATAAAGGAATGTATTAAAAACAAAGTCAGTAGCACCTGAGGTAGTCAGTAGCAGCTGGAGTATTTTAATAAATGTGACTATATGGACAAGAGGGAAAAAAATATTAAATCTCTTGAAAGTTGCTCTTTAATTGTTGTTAGAACTAGGAGTATAGCAATTACTGAATAAAGGGCAGTACAATGTATTGGTATATAGAGAATTATTTCAGGATAAATGTAAAAAGGGACTAAATTAAGTAGTGGTAAAATAACCTTTAAATAGATTGACACTATGATATGAAATTAATCTGGGAGTAGGATTTGCCTTATAGCATAAAGTTTGAGCAATTAATACCATAGAAATATTATTTGAAGTAGTTGATAATAGCTAGTGGAAGATGGTACAAGGAATTGCACTGTAGTGTAGTAAGAACATGCACTAGTTTGTTATTTATAGTTTGGGAGCAAAGGGAAAATTAGGTAAGATTATAAAAGAATTATAACAGTGCTTAAGTAGAAATAAATGGCAATACAGATATTATTAAAAAGTAAGTATCTTATTAACAAGTAATAAATTGTGAAAGGGAAATCTGGGAAGATGAAGATATATATATATATATATATATATATATATATATATATATATATATATATATATATATATATATATATATATATATATATATATATATATATATATATATATATATATATATATATATATATATATATATATATATATATATATATATATATACTAAAAGAGGAGGCAGTTAGGGTAAGATATAAACAGCTATTGGAGGATAGATGGGCTAATGAAAGCATAGGCAATGGGGTCGAAGAGTTATGGAGTACGTTAAAAATGTAGTGTTAGAGTGTTCAGCAGAAGTTTGTGGTTACAGGAAAGTGGGTGTGGGAGGGAAGAGGAGCGATTGGTGGAATGATAATGTAAAGAGAGTAGTAAGGGAGAAAAAGTTGGCATATGAGAAGTTTTTACAAAGTAGAAGTGATGCAAGGAGAGAAGAGTATATGGAAAAAAGAGAAAAGTTAAGAGAGTGGTGAAGCAATGTAAAAACAGAGCAAATGAGAGAGTGGGTGAGATGTTATCAACAAATTTTGTTGAAAATAAGAAAAAGTTTTGGAGTGAGATTAACAAGTTAAGGAAGCCTAGAGAACAAATGGATTTGTCAGTTAAAAATAGGAGAGTTAGAGGTATTGGAAAGATGGAGGGAATATTTTGAGGAATTGTTAAATGTTGATGAAGATAGGGAAACTGTAATTTCGTGTATAGGGCAAGGAGGAATAACATCTTGTAAGAGTGAGGAAAAACCAGTTGTGTGTGTGGGGGAATCTCGTGAGGCAGTAGGTAAAATGAAAGGGGGTAAGGCAGCCGAGATTGATGGGATAAAGATAGAAATGTTAAAAGCAGGTGGGGATATAGTTTTGGAGTGGTTGGTGCAATTATTTAATAAATATATGGAAGAGGGTAAGGTACCTAGGGATTGGCAGAGAGCATGCATAGTTCCTTTGTATAAAGGCAAAGGGGACAAAAGAGAGTGCAAAAATTATAGGGGGATAAGTCTGTTGAGTATACCTGGTAAAGTGTATGGTAGAGTTATTATTGAAAGAATTAAGAGTAAGACGGAGAATAGGATAGCAGATGAACAAGGAGGCTTTAGGAAAGGTAGGGGGTGTGTGGACCAGGTGTTTACAGTGAAACATAAGTGAACAGCATTTAGATAAATCTAAAGAGGTTTTTGTGGCATTTATGGATTTGGAAAAGGCGTATGACAGGGTGGATAGTGGGGCAATGTGGCAGATGCTGCAGGTGTATGGTGTAGGAGGTAGGTTACTGAAAGCAGTAAAGAGTTTTTACGAGGATAGTGAGGCTCAAGTTAGAGTATGTAGGAAAGAGGGAGATAATTTCCCAGTAAAAGTAGGCCT
>NC_091305.1:31584046-31654046 GCF_038502225.1 Cherax quadricarinatus
CTCTCTATCCAAAAGTCGAACAAACGAAAGTGTTACCTGTAACTGTTGAAAGTTCTGGCCAGGCTGTAAGGTGGCATACCTGAAATCTTTCCTGTAAGAATTATTGTTTTTTTGATATGCTTTAAGGATTGCCTTCTTTAGTAGGTTATAATTACATATGATATCCTGCGACAAAGTTGCATAGATATTCAAAGCTGTACCAGAAAATAACATTCCTAACCTGGTAGCCCAGGTGTCAGCAGGCGATTCACAGAGGGTAGCGGTATTTTCAAACCCACTGCTTAAGAAATCACTCTCCATGATAAGTAAAATACCTAAAAGATTATTAAGACATTTAACATAGAGCAAGACTGAAAGGACTAAGTTTATTATTGGTCAAAAGTGAAGCTTTCAACCAATAAGTCCACTAGAATATGAGCAGGCGTGTACTTACAGTAGTGCTGGGAGTTGTGAGTCAAGTGATTACTGTTTGGCCGGAGCCCCACACGTCACCTTTCGGGGGGGGGAAGAGGGAGGGGAAGGGATAACGGGAGGTAGACTGACCCTACCTTAACAAGCAGCCGGCAATCAAACTATCACTTTCGGGGAGGGGGAAAAAAAGGGGGGAAATAGCGGGAGCTAGACTTACCCTACCTTAACAAGTAGCCGGCAATCAAACTATTGTTACTATATACTCCCTCGCTACTCCTATCTATTGAACTTTTCCCTCACATAAGTACTTTTCCATTTTCCCTGTTGTGTGCAATATATAAGCATTATAAACTTGTGTTTACACTTGTCAGTTACCTTGTGTTTACAGTATTGTGCTCATTACCCAATAATTCATTCAGTGAAGTACTGTTCTTCACTAAACTGTTTACCCTTTGTTATGCTTCATTTTTTTTTTGCCAGTGTTGTGTATCGTTTCTTTTCTTTCCCAATGTGTTTTATTCCCATTTCAACGTGTGTTGAATATTCTTTTGTGTTAATTATTGTTCCTCTCGCCAGGTCTGTCTTTACTATTAAATACTAGGTATCTAGTGCTTTGTATCTAGAGCTTGGTATCTAGAGCTTGGTATCTAGAGCTTGGTATCTAGAGCTTGGTATCTAGTGCTTTGTATCTAGAGCTTGGTATCTAGAGCTTGGTATCTAGAGCTTGGTATCTAGAGCTTGGTATCTAGTGCTTTGTATCTAGAGCTTGGTATCTAGAGCTTGGTATCTAGAGCTTGGTATCTAGTGCTTTGTATCTAGAGCTTGGTATCTAGAGCTTGGTATCTAGTGCTTTGTATCTAGAGCTTGGTATCTAGAGCTTGGTATCTAGAGCTTGGTATCTAGTGCTTTGTATCTAGAGCTTGGTATCTAGAGCTTGGTATCTAGAGCTTGGTATCTAGAGCTTGGTATCTAGAGCTTGGTATCTAGTGCTTGGTATCTAGAGCTTGGTATCTAGAGCTTGGTATCTAGAGCTTGGTATCTAGTGCTTGGTATCTAGTGCTTGGTATCTAGAGGTTGGTATCTAGTGCTTGGTATCTAGTGCTTGGTATCTAGTGCTTGGTATCTGGAGCTTGGTATCTAGAGCTTAGTATCTAGTGCTTGGTATCTAGAGCTTGGAATCTAGAGCTTAGTATCTAGTGCTTGGTATCTAGTGCTTGGTATCTAGTGCTTGGTATCTAGAGTTTGGTATCTAGAGCTTAGTATCTAGTGCTTGGCATCTAGTGCTTGGTATCTAGAGCTTGGTATCTAGAGCTTAGTATCTAGTGCTTGGTATCTAGTGCTTGGTATCTAGTGCTTGGTATCTAGAGCTTGGTATCTAGAGCTTAGTATCTAGTGCTTGGTATCTAGTGCTTGGTATCTAGTGCTTGGTATCTAGAGCTTGGTATCTAGAGCTTAGTATCTAGTGCTTGGTATCTAGTGATTGGTATCTAGAGCTTGGTACCTAGAGCTTAGTATCTAGTGCTTGGTATCTAGTGCTTGGTATCTAGAGCTTGGTATCTAGAGCTTAGTATCTAGTGCTTGGTATCTAGTGCTTGCTATCTAGTGCTTGGTAACTAGAGCTTGGTATCTTGAGCTTAGTATCTAGTGTTTGGTATCTAGAGCTTGGTATCTAGAGCTTAGTATCTAGTGCTTGGTATCTAGTGCTTGGTATCTAGAGCTTGGTATCTAGAGCTTAGTATCTAGTGCTTGGTATCTAGTGCTTGGTATCTAGTGCTTGGTATCTAGTGCTTGGTATCTAGAGCTTGGTATCTAGTGCTTGGTATCTAGTGCTTGGTATCTAGTGCTTGGTATCTAGAGCTTGGTATCTAGAGCTTGGTATCTAGTGCTTGGTATCTAGAGCTTGGTATCTAGAGCTTGGTATCTAGTGCTTGGTATCTAGTGCTTGGTATCTAGTGCTTGGTATCTAGAGCTTGGTATCTAGTGCTTGATATCTAGTGCTTGGTATCTAGTGCTTGGTATCTAGAGCTTGGTATCTAGAGCTTAGTATCTAGTGCTTGGTATCTAGAGCTTGGTATCTAGAGCTTAGTATCTAGTGCTTGGTATCTAGTGCTTGGTATCTAGTGCTTGGTATCTAGTGCTTGGTATCTAGAGTTTGGTATCTAGAGCTTAGTATCTAGTGCTTGGTATCTAGTGCTTGGTATCTAGAGCTTGGTATCTAGAGCTTAGTATCTAGTGCTTGGTATCTATTGTGCTTGGTATCTAGTGCTTGGTATCTAGAGCTTGGTATCTAGAGCTTAGTATCTAGTGCTTGGTATCTAGTGCTTGGTATCTAGAGCTTGGTATCTAGAGCTTAGTATCTAGTGCTTGGTATCTAGTGATTGGTATGTAGAGCTTGGTATCTAGAGCTTAGTATCTAGTGCTTGGTATCTAGTGCTTGGTATCTAGAGCTTGGTATCTAGAGCTTAGTATCTAGTGCTTGGTATCTAGTGCTTGGTATCTAGTGCTTGGTATCTAGTGCTAGATATCTAGTGCTAGGTATCTAGTGCTTGGTATCTAGCGCTTGGTATCTAGTGCTTGGTATCTAGTGCTTGGTATCTAGTGCTAGATATCTAGTGCAAGGTATCTAGTGCTTGGTATCTAGCGCTTGGTATCTAGTGCTTGGTATCTAGTGTTAGGTATCTAGTGCTTGGTATCTAGTGCTAGGTATCTAGCGCTTGGTATCTAGAGCTTAGTATCTAGTGCTTGGTATCTAGTGATTGGTATCTAGAGCTTGGTATCTAGAGCTTAGTATCTAGTGCTTGGTATCTAGTGCTTGGTATCTAGAGCTTGGTATCTAGAGCTTAGTATCTAGTGCTTGGTATCTAGTGCTTGGTATCTAGTGCTTGGTATCTAGTGCTAGATATCTAGTGCTAGGTATCTAGTGCTAGATATCTAGTGCAAGGTATCTAGTACTTGGTATCTAGCGCTTGTTATCTAGTGCTTGGTATCTAGTGCTAGGTATCTAGTGCTTGGTATCTAGTGCTAGGTATCTAGCGCTTGGTATCGAGTGCTAGGTTTCTAGTGCTAGGTATCTAGTGCTTGGTATCTAGTGCTTAGTATCTAGTGCTAGGTATCTAGTGCTTGGCATCTAGTGCTTGGTATCTAGCGCTTGGTATCGAGTGCTAGCAAACCATACCACGGGCGGGGAAAGAACCCGCGGTCAGAGAGTCTCAAAACTCCAGACCGTCGCGTTAGCCACTGGACCAGCTAGCCACAATAAGATTCGTCCAACTAGGTATATTTCTGCACCATAGGAAGGTTAGCATAGGCACCACTGTGACCACAAATGCAAGTTTTAACAGACGACGGTCTGGAGTTTTGAGACTCTCTGACCGCGGGTTCAATCCCACCCGTGGTATGGTTTGTTTGCAATCGTGTCATTACGATTTCGTGAGTCATCGAGTGCTAGGTTTCTATTGCTAGATATCTAGTGCTTGGTATCTAGTGCTTGGTATCTAGTGCTTGGTATCTAGTGCTTGGCATCTAGTGATTGGTATCTAGCGCTGGGTATCGAGTGCTAGGTTTCTATTGCTAAGTATCTAGTGTTTGGTATCTAGTGCTTGGTATCTAGTGCTTGGTATCTAGTGCTTGGTATCTAGTACTTGGTATCTAGCATTTGGTATCGAGTGCTAGGTTTCTAGTGCTAGGTATCTAGTGCTTGGTATCTAGTGCTTGGTATCTAGTGCATGGTATCTAGCGCTTGGTATCGAGTGCTACGTTTCTAGTGCTAGTTATCTAGTGCTTGGTATCTAGTGCTTGGTATCTATTGCTTGGTATCTAGTGTTTGGTATCTAGTGCTAGGTATCTAGTGTTTGGTATCTAGTGCTAGGTATCTAGTGCTTGGTATCTAGTGCTTGGTATCTAGCGCTTGGTATCGAGTGCTACGTTTCTAGTGCTAGTTATCTAATGCTTGGTATCTAGTAGTAGATATGGTAAACATGAGGAAATTAAATCTTCATCAGAGTACAAAACAAATTCTGGCCACAAAATAGAGCGAAACACCAACGTCAAAGACCTGGGAGTGATCATGTCGGAGGATCTCACCTTCAAGGACCCTAACATTGTATCAATCGCATCTGCTAGAAAAATGACAGGATGGATAATGAGAACCTTCAAAACTAGGGAGGCCAAGCCCATGATAACACTCTTCAGGTCACTTGTTCTATCTAGGCTGGAATATTGCTGCACTCTAACAGCACCTTTCAAGGCAGGTGAAATTGCTGACCTAGAAAATGTACAGAGAACTTTCACGGCGCGCATAACGGAGATAAAACACCTCAATTATTGGGAGCGCTTGAGGTTTCTAAACCTGTATTCCCTGGATCGCAGGAGGGAAAGATACATGATTATATACACCTGGAAAATCCTAGAGGGACTAGTACCGAACTTGCACACGAAAATCACTCACTACGAAAGCAAAAGACTTGGCAGACGATGCAACATCCCCCCAATGAAAAGCAGGGGTGTCACTAGCACGTTAAGAGACCATACAATAAGTGTCAGGGGCCCGAGACTGTTCAACTGCCTCCCAGCACACATAAGGGGGATTACCAACAGACCCCTGGCAGTCTTCAAGCTGGCACTGGACAAGCACCTAAAGTCAGTTCCTGATCAGCCGGGCTGTGGCTCGTACGTTGGTTTGCGTGCAGCCAGCAGCAACAGCCTGGTTGATCAGGGGCTGATCCACCAGGAGGCCTGGTCACAGACCGGGCCGCGGGGGCGTTGAACCCCGAAACTCTCTCCAGGTAAACTCCAGGTAGTGCTTGGTATCGAGTGCTACGTTTCTAGTGCTAGTTATCTAGTGCTTGGTATCTAGTGCTTGGTATCTAGTGCTTGGTATCTAGCGCTTGGTATCTAGTGCTAGGTATCTAGTGCTTGGTATCTAGTGCTAGGTATCTAGTGCTTGGTATCTAGTGCTAGGTATCTAATGCTTGTCCATCTGGTTCTTAGATGACAGTAGAGTCTTCACTGACAACTTCAGCGAGCAGCGTGTTCCATTCTCCTATAATTCTATTTGAAAAAAATTAACTCTTGATCGTATTGCATGTCTTGCCTCTAAGTTGCAGTTGAGCGGTTGACTCGTGTTGAACTAGAGAGAGAGAGAGAGAGAGAGAGAGAGAGAGAGAGAGAGAGAGAGAGAGAGAGAGAGAGAGAGAGAGAGAACTCCTGCAATTTTAAGTGATGACGATAATTATTTGGAAAAGCAAGCAGAAAAGTAAGAACGCGGTAGCAAGAGAGAACAGAAAAAATAAGGTAGGTATAGCAATATGAAGAATGGATGAGAGGAAAGGAGACGGAATACGAAAAGGCAGAGGGAGGCCTCACCTTACACCGGAAGTCATTTGGCTGGCGAGGGGCAAGCAGCCTGAGAGACGGAGAGGGAAGAGTGATGGGGAGAGCTTAAAAGATATAATGAAGACAGAGGAGAGACGAGACGAAGCAAGGAGAAGGAAGGGAAGAGAGGAGACAGTATGAGGCGAACTATGCATACAGTTAGAGAGGAAGGGCCTCTGGGCACATAACAGTAAAAATTCACCCCAGTGTCAAGTCCTCTGTATTAAGGCCTACTCTTATGATTTCCACCAGCTAAGTTTTCCTGACTTTCTCCTCACGATTCGCATATGGGTGGATGCAGCCATTTAGGCAACTCAAGACTTCTACTCCCATTCATTGACCTAACAACTTGAATCTATTTTTCGTATCTTCACTCTCAAATATTCACTACACTTTTGCACGTTCGTACCAATCATCAATCATGCTATTGTGTGGAATTTAAATGTATTTATGACCAAAATGTTTTCAAGAGGGTTTGCTGCACGAAGTTTTAGAAGACCTAATGGCCGCTGACCTTCCCCCTTCCAAGTGCACTCAGTACACTTATCTCTAAGAGGTCGTAAACCTGGATGATGGCTCTGTTGATTGTGGGGTTACCTTTGTTCTCTTGTGGTCTTCTTTCTGTTTGCTGTAGTTGTAGTTGTTGCTGCCAGTCTTGTGCCTTCGTCTGTTGGGTTATCTTTGTTGTCATTCTGTGCTCTTGTTTCTGTTTATTATGTTGGTGATTGCTGCCTCCTTTTTTATATATTCTTTTGTTTATGTTGCCGTTATTGTATTTCTTGCTGGCAGCGTGTTTTCTTGAATTATATCGCAAGTGATGTTTGCTGATATTGTCCGGTGTTCTTGCTGGTTGTGTTTCTTATATGGTGTTCTTGTTATCAGGGCCAGATTAAGAAGTCTCCGGGCCCTAGGCTATTCAGATTGGCGGGGCCCCTTTGAGTTACGGGTAAGAAAAGCGACCCCTTCCAGCTTGGGGGGGGGGTCGGTGTGAGCCTGTTTAAGGTCTAATTAAATACATTCTGGCTATTTAGATTAAATTTAATAGGGAAAGTACATAAAGACAACCAAAACCATTTACCAACAGCCATTATAACTATCTTGTTGAATCATGCATTTTAAAGAGAATAAACTCAAGACAGCATAGTATTACTAGATTAGGCTATTAAAGTAGTGACATCATGTACCTATTATATTCAGCATAACCACTACAGCACTATTATTCCCTTTATAAATCACTGACCATTATTGTTAACTTTTTAGGTAGGGACCCCTTTGCACTTGCACCATGTGCGCAGTCTTGGATGAGCCCCTGAACCCCTTGGACCGCGGGGACCCCAAATGCGCGGGGCCCTAGGCAAATGCCTAGTTTGCCTATGCGGTAATCCGGCCCTGCTTGTTATGCTGTAATAGTTTTCGTTGGGTAACCTTCCACGTCATGTTTTTACACATTGTGCTTCTTGCTGTATTATGTATTATGTTTATTCAATGTAAATGTTGTATTGCTTCCATGGATTTGTTGTTATTGCAAGCTGTATGTCATTCCTCAAAATCTATAAAGAGATAAACTTATTAGTGTGACATTTCTTAGATCTTTGAAATGCTGTGCAACTGCGGCCTTCACAACACGATGCTTCGCTGAGTATCCTGTGGTCCTGGCCAGGTCAAGCGTGGTATGACCACCAGGTTTGGTGCGGCCTTAACGACCAGGTCTTGTGTATTTCTGATGATCAAATCTAGTATGGTCGTCACTACGACACCAGACTTGGTATAAAAGTTGTGCAGGTGTGGGAGATGTGCAGGTGTGGAAGATGTGAGAGATGTGCTGGTGTTAAAGGTGTGTTTAGGTGTGTGAAGTGTACAGGTGTGGAAGTGTGCGAGAATGGTATATGGTACGTAAGAAAATACTCCGTTATTGTGTGGCAGAAACTCTCTAATACAGAGAGGGATTTAAGCTGATTCGGGAGGAAACGTCTTGGAGGTGTCACTTGGAAGTGTCACTTGGAAGTGTCACTTGGAGGTGTCACTTGGAGGTGTCACTCGGAGGTGTCACTTGGAGGTGTCACTTGGAGGTGTCACTGAGAGGTGTCGCTTGGAGGTGTCACTTAGAGGTGTCACTCGGAGGTGTCACTTGGAGGTGTCACTTGGAGGTGTCATTGAGAGGTGTCGCTTGGAGGTGTCACAGGTGTCGCTTGGAGGTGTCACTTGAAAATGTCACTTGGAGGTGTCACTTGGAGGTGTCACTTAGAGGAGTCACTTGGAGGTGTCACTTGGAGGTGTCACTTGGAGGTGTCACTTGAAAATGTCACTTGGAGGTGTCACTTGGAGGTGTCACTTGGAAGTGTCACTTGGAATTGTCACTTGAAATTGTCACTTGGAGGTGTCACTTGGAGGTGTCACTTGGAATTGTCACTTGGAGGTGTCACTTGGAGGTGTCACTTGGAGGTGTCACTTGGAGGTGTCACTTGGAGGTGTCACTTGGAGGTGTCACTTGGAGGTGTCACTTGAAATTGTCACTTGGAGGTGTCACTTGGAGGTGCTGCACTCACCAGGATTACTGCTGTTGTCTGGACGTGTTGTTCTCGCCTCTAATCGTGAGAATTCATTTTAGATTCAGAACCACAATATACAATGTACATGTCCCGGATGTGTGTAGTTACAGTGGTGATGGTGCTACCTGGAAGAGAGAGAAAGGGAGAAAGAAAGAAAGAGGATGTGAGACAAAAAGACAGCCACAGAATGTGCGTGTATTACTAACTATCTGTGATGTTATATTTGTCGTTCTCTGAGCAGAACTGTACTCTTGAACATCATTGTTATTGTTATGAATAACCTTTGAACTTAACTCCATAATGCGACCCGTAACAGTCGATTAACATCTACGTTCGTCTTTACTGCCTGCTAGAAATGAAAGACATATGTATGGAAACAAGCCCACATGTTACGTGTTGTGCGGGAATCGAACTCGAAACCTTTAGGTTGTGTTCTGACTGCTGAGTTCAGTGAGTTACGTGTACTCATCAATTTGTGATCATTTACTTGTGCTTGCGAGAGTCAAGTACTAGTTCCTTGATTTGCTTCTTTATCTTTGTCGACAGGCATTTGTGGCTCCTGAATTATTGAGCACCATCGTAGCTACTCTTAAAACTGTGTATGGAATTTTCATACGCAACTTTCCTTTTCTGTCTATTATACTTTTCATCAAATCCGATATTAAAAATGTGACTTATCTTCGTTGTTAGTTTTCCTTTATGCCTCATGTTTCTGGTTCTTGCATCTTGAAACATCTGTTCATATCCTTCCTACCGTTTCCTCTGGGTGTCTCGTATGTTGTAATAAGGTTTTCCTCTGGGCTGCTAGCACTACCAGTCTGATTGATCAGGTTATTAACCAGGATGTCTGGTCCGGGACCGGGCCACAAGAGCGATGACATCGGGAATCTAAAGCAAGTGTACTTTTCCGGCTCTCTTCCAGATTCGTCAAGTTCCATTAGTTTCTTTGCATCACGCAAAGTCTTCAACTCTTTCAACTGTGTAACGGTTGTGCCAACGTCAACTGTGTTAACTTTACCAAGGCTGCCTATGTAACACGGTTGATGTGTTACTTCGGTGATATGTTCAGTAAAATGTTCACCTTCCGATTTTTTCTTTCATTGATGTTTATGTTATGGCTTCTCCCCTCATATTCTGTATTATGTCTCTGTCTGTACTCGCACTGCACAACCCTTCAGTTATTCACATTGAGCTTCAGCAGTCAATTGATTACCCCTGGAAGAACAAAAAGGCACAATACCATGACTGGAAAAATACACAAATAACTCAACCATAGAAGAGAGAAGCTTATGACGACATTTCGGTCCCACTTGGATCATTGACAAGCCACACTAACACACGAAGGTGAAGGAGCCAGTATATATAGGAGAGGGGGACAGGGACGAGACAAAGAGAGAAAGACAAAAGGAAGTGGAGAAGTAGTAGTAGAGGTAATGCTAGTAGTGGCAGTAGTAGTAGAAGTAAGTAGTGGTAGTTGTAAGTAGGAGGAGTAGTGGTAGACAGAAAGGGGAGTGAAGTGAGGCAATAGTAAAAGAAATAGCAGTGGTAGTGGTAGGGGTAGGGGTAGTAGTAGTAATGAAGTAGTGGTAGTAGATGTAGAAGTGGAGTAAATCTAAAGACATGTAAAAGGAGCACTGCAAGAGATCTAATGGCCCACAAGGGTGGGATCAAATACACAGGGGAGGGGGAATGAAACTGAAGGACAGAACACACCTAGGCAGAAGAAAGGAAGAAAAAATAGGAAAGGAGAAGAGGAGGAGGAGAAAAGATCAGGTCAAGTTACGAGTATTCTAAAGTTTGGAGCATATGACAATATAATGAGAAAGGAAGGTATCTACAGAGACAAAGCCAGGACTACGATTCGTATTAGGAAAGTTATGTATAAAGGATGCTTCAACAAGTCGGTGTTTGTGAAGGCTTGAAGAAGGGTGGACAGTATTGACTGGTCGTCAATAGAATGGCTGTGATGTCTAACATGACAGAAAAGAGCATTATTGGTGTCGACAAGTCTAACACTTCTTTTGTGTTCTTTAAGTCTGTCAGAAAGAGAGCGGCCAATTTGTTAGTTTGGCGAAAAGAAAGTTTGATGTCTAAGGAAAGAAGAGAGTTGTTGAGATTAGAAAGACTGGAACTATAGGGAAGGCAGAGAACAAGAGATTTCACAGGCATAGAGAGTTTGGGAAAGAAGTCCGTTTAGCACGTGAGAAAGCAGAGTTTATGAATTCGGAAGGTTAGGCAAGACGAGAGAACGAATTGCGAAGAACGAAAAATGTCCGAGTCAAGGAACTGAGGGTCACAAATGCAGAGGGCACGGAGAACACTTTTCTCAACAGAGGGAGCACGATAAGAAAAATAGTGAATATACATGCTATAAATGGAAAGAGAAAAGCCTGTAGCCGAGCGATGGACGTGTGACTTGTCAATGGTCCAAGTCTGACCAAAATTTCGTCATAAGCATCTCCTACGTGCCGGTTAGTTGTGTATCACCCCTGGAATCTGTCTGTCTCTGTCTTCTTCTCTTCGAATTGTAATAAAAAAATACACATCATACGTATATACATGACAAGAACATTAGTGGGCTTAATACTGATAACTGTGAGATCGATACTCTAACTGTCTGTCTTCTGCCTTTCTGACAATCTTCCTAACACTCAACCATCTCGGGTTGCTCTCTTAGTTTGAGCATGAGACTAATGTGCACCTACATAATTGTACTTACCTACGCCCTTGGCCTCGCCTATTAACTCCTATCAAACGGTCTCCAAAGCCTAATCATATCTACTCTTCAAAGTATGAAGTGGGTTTGTCTTTACTCTTACTGCTACCATAACTAATACGTTTATAGTTAATCGTGAATCTGAGATTTGAAATTTTTTCCTAAACCCCCTCTGGCTCATTTGAGTCTTAAGCTGCCATCACCTGGATTCCTCTCTTTCATAGATCTTGTCATTCGCCATTTTATTTACTTCTGATAAAGCACTATTGTATGTCATTATCATGTAATCTCTAGTTTTCCCTCTCTTCTAATGTTATTTGGCTGAAGTTCTTATGTTTTTCTTTATGGTCCACAAATCCTCAGTTACGGCCTCAGTCTCGCTGTGAACATTTAGATCTTGTCTGGTTTAACATGTTGGCACATAAACATTTGGAAATGTTTATGTGCCAACATGTTAAACCAGACAAGATCTATTAATTTCTCTTCGCATTTGTGATCCTCTGTGTGATTACCATTTATATTATTTAATTTCTTTATGATTAAATTCTCCCATGATCACTAATTTTCTTTGTTCAACTCTGTTTTTGTGCTGTTTCTTATAGTATCTATATCTCTGCTCAGCTGTTTCTTACAATATCTATGTCACTGCCCAGCTGTTTCTTATAGTATTTATATCACTACCCAGCTGTTTCTTACAGTATCTATATCACTGCCCAGCTGTTTCTTACAGTATCTATATCACTACCCAGCTGTTTCTTACAGTGTCTATATCACTGCCCAGCTGTTTCTTACAGTGTCTATATCACTGCCCAGCTGTTTCTTACAGTGTCTATATCACTGCTCAGCTGTTTTTTACAGTATCACTGCTCAGATGTTTCTTACAGTATCTGCATCAGATGTTTTCCACATCCGTCTTTGTGGTTAAGAGAACTCTGCAGTTATTATCGTTCTTTAATAATAATAATAATAATAATAATAATAATAATAATAATAATAATAATAATAATAATAATAATAATAATCTTTATTTACTACAAGTACATATACAAGGTAACAGTCCTAGCTGACATAAATGACATACTACTATATAGAAAGACGCTTGTTATGCAGATCATTTCGGGGGAATTAGGTCAGTTTTGTCCCAGGATGCGACTCACACCAGTCGACTAACACCCAGGTACCCATTTTATTGATGGGTGAACAGGGACAAACGGTGTAAGGTAATACTTCAATGTTTCCACCCCTTAGCAGGGAATTGAACCCGGACACTCACCGTGCGAAACGAGAGCTTTTGCCACCAGGCAAATATTATTTACGTCTTCAAAAACTATATTATTAATCAGTAGTACCATCCCCCTCTCTGACTGTCTCTGTTTGATTGACTCTCTCTCTCTTTCTCTCTCTCTCTTTCTCTCTCTCTCTCTCTCTCTCTCTCTCTCTCTCTCTCTCTCTCTCTCTCTCTCTCTCTCTCTCTCTCTCTCTCTCTTCTTATTACATTATATCCTGTAGTGACTATCACATTTGCTTTTATTTCTGTTAGTATCGTCTTTATTATAGTTATTATAACGGGCTTTGCTTCCACAGTTTTCACCTTCATCTTCCCGCTTTTGTTTTCAATGCTGCAACCTTACAGTACCTTTAGTCTTTTTTCCCTATATCTTTTTTTCCATTTAATCTGGTTTCTGTTTAATATGAGGAAATAAGGAGTTTGTCCTTCGTTGGGTGTGTGAAGGATCATCGAGGTCTTCCTCCCTAGTATTTCTCCTTTCGAGATGGATTGTTGAAAAGAATTTCTTGCACTTAATGAGAAGTCTGTTGTTTGGGTATGTTGGTAACTTTTGTCATAGAAAATTGGGTGGGGTTTAATGATGGGTTGAAGTTGGTGTATAGAGGCTGGTTGAGACAGGAGGGAGAAGTTACTCCTCAATATACAAAATAATTTCTCCCAATTTCTCTCTCTGGATGTTAAACTACGGTGGTTCTGTTTCAATAGTACCATGATTTTAGTTACATTTTGACTCCCTTCTACAAGAGTACTGCTGCTCTTAACATGTCTAACATTCTAATCCTCTTCTCTTCTCTTAACTACTGTCTCTTCTTCCTAGCTGGCAACACCATCAGCATGGTTTTGGGATTCGTCTGTAAAACCTTGCATTGGTGGTCACACTGCTAACATTCCTGTATAGAAATATACCTAATTGGATTAATCTTGTTAGAGCAGCATGAAGCAGTGGTAAACACACTGGCTTCTGAGTTTTAGGACTCTCACTTGCCATATATATATATATATATATATATATATATATATATATATATATATATATATATATATATATATATATATATATATATATATATATATATATATATATATATATATTATAGGTAGTAGGTTGGTAGACAGCAACCACCCATGGAGGTACTACCGTCCTGCCAAGTGAGTGTAAAACGAAAGCCTGTAATTGTTTTACATGATGGTAGGATTGCTGGTGTCCTTATTACTGTCCCATGAACATGAAAAATTTCAGGTACGTCTTGCTACTTCTACTTACACTTAGGTCACACTACACATACATGTACAAGCATAAATATACACACCCCTCGGGGTTTTCTTCTATTTTCTTCCTAGTTCTTATTCTTGTTTATTTCCTCTTATCTCCATGGGGAAGTGGAACAGAATTCTTCCTCCGTAAGCCATGCGTGTTGTAAGAGGCGACAAAAATGCCGGGAGCAAGGGGCTAGTGACCCCTTCTCCTGTATATATTACTAAATGTAAATGGACAAACTTTCGTTTTTCCTTTTGGGCCACCCCGCCTCGGTGGGATACGGCCGGTGTGTTGAAAGAAAATATATATATATATATATATATATATATATATATATATATATATATATATATATATATATATATATATATATATATATATATATATATATATATATGGCAAGAGAGAGCCCTAAAACTTACAAGCCACACACACACACACACACACACACACACACACACACACACACACACACACACACACACACACATATATATATATATATATATATATATATATATATATATATATATATATATATATATATATATATTTATATATATATATATATATATATATATATATATATATATATATATATATATATATATATATATATATATATATGTGTGTGTGTGTGTGTGTGTGTGTGTATCGTGCCGAATAGGTAAAACTTAAATAGCAACGCTCGTCTTGCCGAATAAAACAAGCGATAATTTGTTTATGACGTATTTCAATTGTGGTAAGTGTGGTCACTACTATTCGGAATGTACCAAACCAAGGTCCAAACCTTATGGCAGTAAATGTTCCAGTAACCTGCACCGAGATGCGTGTTGCGTGTACCATAAATGTGCAGGTCATACCTCAGATCCGTGCTATACTCTGCAGCACATGGTGTCTGCCATGACTGGCCACAGATCGGAAGAGGCTGTTAATAGCACCCACTGGTTGAAGATAAACCGAAGTACACTAACTGGAATGGGCGTGATAGTAGGAGTCCTTGCCACAGCTCGGGGGAAGAGTCACGCCCACAGAATCAACAACAGAGATAGTCTATAAGAATCGCTGTATTCTGTCCCTTTCCGTAATGCAATCGATGCTCTGAGCGACGACACGCTTACGGAGCGGAAAATGAGTGCCTTGATGATTGTTACAGTGCTAATACTACACCCACCTAGAAGATGAGCCTTACCACCAAGCACTGAGCCACTCACTGCTATGAATCTGATGATATGAATGAACTGGCGTGTCTCCATGTTTGGTATGACAACCCCAATGGACCTTAGTCGAGTCCACCATAAGTAATTAACCTGTCAAGCTCTTTCTTCATTCAGGTTCAATTGTGAACATTGCTTGTTCTAGTTTTTTCCACGACATTGGCCTGCATGCAGGCATGTTGACCGAGCCATCAAAAACTCAAACCCTTGACGGTAGGAGGAAGAATGACACTACAGTTCAAGGTTCAAGTAAGAAGTTATCGGCAAAAATCTCAGTGATCGATAACAACGTCTTCTGTTAAGACACATGTGCAACATCTGGTTATCTTTATTGTAGACGTTTCGCCATCCAGTGGCTTTATCAATACAGATTCTAGGACATAATTAGAAGACAGTAGAACTATATACAAAAGATGAGGTAATCAGTCCCTCAGCCTTGGAGTTAGTGTGGAGACACCGTGGTTGTAGAATCTCTAGTATCAGCCAGTACTCTGAGGGGTTGGACTCTAGTCCACCCTCTCAGAGAGTAAGAGAGTTCGTGTCACTTGATTTCCTGACCGACAAAGTACAGTTATGAGTAGAAAACAGTCTGGGGATGCTCAGTCTAACCTCTGATCTTACTCCAACTCTGATCGAGAGGATGAGTGCAGTCAAGCCACAGTATCCCTGACTGCAGGCGACTATCTGAATCAAAACACTTCTTGAGTGGAGGCACAGTCACTGGCCTCCACTACAGAGCAACAGATATTAGTGGCAGCAAACAAAGCCCCCCTACATACCATCAATAAGACGACATTTATCTATGCAAACATACAGGGTCTAAAGCCAACAACAAACAACAAAATACCCCTCATCAATGGACTGCTCACAGAGTCAAACGCAGTGTTTGCGGCTTTCACAGAGACCCACATAAAGGATCACGTTGACAACGAAATGTGGATCTCAGGTTATAACCTATTCAGATACGACAGACTAAACAGGCAACAAGGGAAGAGGGGAAGTGGAGGTTTGGCCTGTATGTCACAGTCACTCATTTGCTTGGAACTACTAAACACTTCAGATTGATCACTATCTGGAAAATCTCCCAACTCCTGCCTCAAACATCTTGCTGCAGGGTGATTTCAAATTATGACACCTAAAGTGGAGGAATGTAGCAAATACTGCTTTAGCGGAGATAACACTAGGAGGCAGCTCAGACGAAAATTCACACATAAACAATGAGCTATTAAATCTCTGCAACAAATTCACCTTAAACCAGCAAATAATAGAGCCAACAAGACTGGAAAATACAATGGACCTCATCTTCACCAACAATGATGATTTCATACGAATGTAACAGTATAAAAGGCAATACACTCGGATCACAACATAAATGTACAGATATGCATACGCAGGGCTCCTGACTAGCAAAAAGTGACCATTTATGAAGGTGCCTTCACCAAATTCAACTTCAATAACAGAAACATACAGTGGGATCAAGTTACGCATGTCTTAAATGAAACAAACTGGGAAGATATCCTAAACAACACAGATCCGATCCTTTGCCTAGATAGAATTAACTGTGGCATTTGAGGTTTGCTCAAGGCACATTCTTTTAAGAAAAAGGAAAAGAAGATGTAAGCTAAAAAGAGGTGAAGGCAAAGAATCACAGAGACGCTGAAAGAGACCAGCATATATGAAATACGAAGGGAGGCATTGGTCAGAGAAATAGTAGATATCGAACTTAAGCTTAAGGAATCATACAGGAGACAAGAAACTCAGGAAGAACTTAAAGCCACCAATAAAAGTGAAAAAAAAAAACTCTTTTCTTATGCCAAATCTAAGGCAAAAACATCAAGTACTGGACCCCAGCTTAGACGTGATGGGACTTACACAGATGACAGCAAAGAAATGAATGAGATACTAAAGTCCCAGTATGACTCAGTGTTTAGCAAGCCATTAACTGGACTAAGAATCGATAATTTAAATGATTTTTTCATGACGGAGATTCAAAATTTGGTCAGTCCAAAAATCTCTGATATTATCCTAACACCACAAGACATCAAAAAGGCTGTCAATGACGTACCCATGCACTAGGCTCCAGACTCAAGGAACTCTATGTTCATCAAAAACTGAGAGAAGCCCCTTTCTCGTGCCTTCAGCATTCTACAGAGAGGGAGCATGGACACAGGGGTCACCCCAGTCACTAAAAACAACAGACATAGCTCCCCTCCACAAAGGTGGCAGTAAAGCAATTGCAAAGAATTACAGACCGATAGCACTAACGTCCCATATCACAAAAAATCTTTGAAAGGGCTCTAAGCAAGATCGCCAACCACCTAGATACCCATTAGTTACACAACCCAGGACAACATGGGTTTAGAGCAGGCTGCTCCTGCCTCTTCCAGCTACTGGACCACTATGACAAGGTCTTAGATATACTGGAGGGCAAACAAATGCAAATGTAGTATACACAGATTTTGTAGAGCCTTCGACAAGCGCGACCATGGTGTAATAGTGCACAGAATTCATGATAAGGGAATAACTGGAAAAGTTGGTAGATGGATCTATAACTTCCTGAAAAATAGAGCACAAAGTAATAGTAAACAAAGTCTGAGGCGGCTACAGCGAGAAGCTCTGTTCCACAAGGCACAGTACTCGCCCCCATCCTGTTCCTTATCTTCATATCTGACACAAACAGAGATGTAAGCCACAGCACCGTGTCTTCCTTTGCAGATGACACCCGAATTTACATGACGGTGTCAACCATCGAAGACACTGAAAGACTCCAAGCGGACATCAATCAAATCTTTAAATAGGTAGCAGAGAACAACATGAAGTTCAATAAAGAGAAATTTCAATTACTGTGATATGGAAAACTCAAGGAAATTAAAACTGCATCAGAATATAAAACAAATTCCAGCCACACAATAGAACGAGAAACTAATGTGAAGGACCTGGGATTGATGTCAAAGAATCTCACTTTCAAAGACCACAACAATGTATCTACCACATCTGCTAGAAAAAATAAAAGGATGGTTAATGAGAACCTTGAAAACTAGGGATGCCAAGCCCATGATGGTTCATTCAAATTGTTTGTTCTCTCTAGGTTGGAAAATTGATGTACACTAGCGGCCCTTTCAAGGCAGGCAAAACTGCAGACCTGGAGAATGCACAGAGTGCTTTCACGGCATGCATAAATACGATAAAGCGCCTAAACTACTGAGAATGGTTGAAGTACCTTGATTTGTATTCCCTGGAATGTAGATGAGAAAGATACATGAAAATATACACTTGGAAAATCACTCCCTACGAAAGTAATAAGACTGGACAGGAGATGCAGCATCCCCCACTGAAAAGCATTGACACCACGAGTACGCTAAGAGACAACACATTTAGAGTCAGTGGCCCAAGACTATTCAACTGCCTTCCAGCATACATAAGAGGGATTACCAATAGACCCTTAGCTCTCTTCAAGAAGACAGTGGACAGGCCCCCAAAGTCAGTACCTGATCAGGCAGGCTGTGGTTCACATGTCGGTCGGCATGCAGCCAGCAGTACCAGACTGGGTGATCAGACCCTGATCCACCATGAGGCTTGGTCACAGACCGGGCCGCGGGTGGCGGAGACTGATCCTTGAAACCCTCTCCAGGTATACTCCAGGTATACATCATGGCTTCAGTGAACAAAGTTACAACCTGTACAAAGTATGATGTCACTTTGTCAGCTAACTCCCTCACTCCAGTTACAATGTAAGTGCTTGTTGACAGCAGTATGTGTAGAGTCAAGGGTGTGTCTCTTGAATTATCCTTGCACACTGTATGGTATAATAAGTTGCAAGTTCTTGTCGTTACTGCTCACAGTAGAAACTTTACCCTGAGGAAGAACACCTCACTGGTGGACCTCTTCAAATTTCCTCTCCCAGTGAGAGTTGGAGATGAAGTACCAGCAGACCTGTTTGCAGGTGCAGTCCTCCCAGGCGAATCCACTACTGAGTCTTCCAGCACCCAGCCAGTGTTGGAGGATGACCTAGATATGACAGTATTCGGATAAAGTTCAATAGTGCTCACTCTGTGGTAGCACTAGATGGTGAACCACTGGGTTGGACCCCCACTTATCTCTCACCATATTTCTCTGGACAAAGGCAAAATACCTCTTTACATGCTTGCTTACAGATTGCCTCATGGACAAAGAGTCTTTTCTGACGAACTCATAACTGAGATGTTGCATGATGAAGTTATTGAAGATTTCACTTCTCCATGGAATGCTCTGCTCATTCTTGTTCCCAAGAAAGATGGGCTGTGGTGCCCTGTAGAATACAGGAAGTTAAATGCATGTATGAACTCAGATAATTTCACATTGCCAATTCTGAATGAACTGTTGCAGAACATCAGCGAAAACTAAATTTTTTAACACTTGAAAACCAAGGTAAAGAATTGACGGCATTCTCCATGCCTACTGATCATCATCAGTTTTAAATGATGCATTTTGAAATAAGGAGCAGCCCTATAACATTCAGTCGTTTGATGACAACGATCTTCCATACTCTCCTAGGTAACTCCTCAATGGTCTACCTAGATGATCTTGCGATGTCTCAGACGTATCTACGCATCTCATAAATCTTGAACAGGTATTGGAAAAATTAGCAGATGCTAGTCTCAAAGTCAAGCTCTCTAAATGCCAGTTCCTTAAGAAAGAGATAAGGTTTCTGGGCCATATAGTTAGATAAAGACAAATGTGTCCAAAATCTCGGCTGTTCAGAAATTCCCTAGAACTATGAGAGCAGACACTGTTTGGTTCTTCATAGGCCTAGTTGGATTCTATTGCATTTTTATAGCTGGATTTTTCACCATAGCTACACCTTTGACCTGACTTCTCAGTGCGTCATCGAGGACTGTCTAACTTATTTCCTGGGGGACAAGATTAAGGACTCCAATGGAAACAAGTTAGACAGTCCTCGATGACGCACTGACTTTCTTGGGTTATCCTGGGTGGCTAACCCTCCGGGGTTAAAAATCCGAACGAAATCTTATCTTATCTTATCTTATCTTCTCAATGAAAGATGTATCCTTTGAGTGGACTTGCGATCAGCAAAGAGCCTTTGTTACCCTTAGAAACAAGTAAACATTGGCCCCAGTTCTTAAAACTGTTGGTTTCACCAAAAAATTTACTTTGGTGATGGATGAAAGCAAAGTTGGCATTGGTGCAGTCTTGTCGAAAGAGTTCAATGATAAGCAACAGCCAATAGCTTACTTTAGTCATGTTCTTACCAAAGTTAAAATTAATTACTTACTGACAGAGCTAGAGTCGTTAGCCTTTGTATGGGCTTTGAGCCATTTCTGAGACATTATTTATTAGTATCCTATCAAGATGTACACAGATCACTTGCCGTTATTGTCTCTCTTTGCAATAAAAATCTCATAGGAAAGCATGTTCGGTTGTCTCTCGCTTTCAACGACTATAACTCAGAAATCTGCTAAATGTCATTGCTGATGCCTTGTCGAAACATTAATTTTGTTAGTGAAGACAAAACATTCCCCGTTGAGGATCTAGAGAGAGCTCAATGTCAAGACCCTGCGTGGTCACAGTCCTTCGATTCCTGACCATGTTGCATGTTGAATCACCTGTACCACTGAAGGGCTTAGTTGTCAACTAAGGAGTGCTGTGCCGTGTGGCAAAGCTGGCTGATCCTGACAGAACCGTACATCAACTGGTGATCCCAAAATTCCTAGTACCAGCGACTCTGCCTAAAATAGCAACGGGCATAAGTGTGTAGTCTACCTCCAGCACAAAGGTACCATCACCAGTCGCAATTCCATTCTCAAGTATCCCATCACAAAGGAGCCCTGGGAGAGAACTTCTGTCGACCTGTTGACGAACTTCTCGACCTCGGAGAAGAGTAATAAACACCTGCTTGTAATGGTATATAACTTGACACGATTATGTGAAGTAGTTTCCATTCTTGACAAAACCTCTGAGACTGTTGGTAATGCTTTCCGAGAATACGATGCTCTCCATCATACTTGCCCACATGTCCTGTCAGACAATGGGTAGGAGTTTATAAATGCCACAGTGCAGGATCTCTGCTTTAGTTTTGACTTACATCAAGTGCCAGGAGCTCCATGCCATCCTACGAGCAACAACCTTGCTGAACATACAAATCAATTGCAAAATCTTAAGAGGTGCTCAGGGTCAGGGCCAGCCTTAAGCCGATTACACCGATTGCTCCCAATTGGGCCCCACGCCTATGGGGGCCCCTTGCTGGAGTGTAATCTACTGGCTGATATGGATAGACACATGCTATGTAAGGAAATGGAGGCACTAAAGTCAATTCTGCCATCAGAGATTCAAAACCCCATGAAAATCCTTGAATTCCTTGCTTGCAACAACAGGTGTTGCGCATTTCCAATTTTATTTATTGCTCTTCGGATTTTCTTGACAATCCCAGTGACTGTGGCATCTAGAGAAAGGAGTTTTTCCAAGCTGAAACTGATCAAAACTTACTTGAGATCATCAGTTCATCAAGAACTTTTGAACAGTTTGGCGATTATGTCCATTGAATCTGAAATTAGTGGGAGTTTAAACTTCGACAAAATTCTAAAAGACTTTACAGAGAAAAAAGCTTGAAAAATAACTTTCTCCTAATAAAAGACAATAGTAAAATGGCTCATTTATAGTTTATGAATGTTAAGTGATTTTTGAAAGTCCAAAAAAGATAATTTGTTTCCAACAGTGCATTTAAATTCTGATTGTTTTCGAACAAAAATAAATTAATATTTTTAATAAATCATTTCACAGTCACTAAAGCAAGTGGTATTGCGATTACTTTTCAGAAGTGATATACAAATTTTGTTTGTTACTTGTAGACTTACATGCATGCAATTTTATATTACAATGTATATTACATCTGTTTGATCTATTAACTCACATGCATTTTTTAAGCGCAATTTGATTGCTTTCCATACATGGGCCCCACCAAAATTGTTCCCAATTGGACCCCGCACCTTCTAAGGCCGACACTGCAGTCAGTGATCATCAATGCAAATTGTACCACATGGGAGGAGGTCATTTCAAATGTGCAGAGTATTCTAAACTTCTCACACAACAGCTTGATTGGAGAGACACCCCACTTCACACTGAATGATTATGACAAGTGTTTGCCGTATGAAATTCTGTTTGCTCCACCTCAGCCTGTATGTGACACTGATAATGTCAGCGTCGACAAGATGTGGACTTCGCAGCTTGTCTTTTAAAGATTACGAGGAAATCTCAGGAAAGCAACAGGGAAGTTTGCGTCTAATCGTAACGTTATTGCTAAGGAGAGTAAGGTTGTAGCAAGTTGCAAAGTAATGTTGTAAAATCCTAAGAAAACCCCTGGTATGCCTAAGTTGTTCCAAAATATGATGGTCCTTACCGCGTCCTCGGACATCTCTACGGAAACAAGTTCGAGGTGAGAGACATTGCCACAGGAAAGATTAGGGAAGCTCACCTTGACCACTTGAAGTACATAAACAATGTGCAAGCCGAGGCTGAGCTGAAGGAGCATGCGTTGCGACAACACAACCAGACTGACACTAGCCACAACCCATCTACTTCTTCGTCTGCTAAAATGACCATGGACTGTCCTCCTGTCCAGGACAACAGTACATTTCTGTGACATTGACACACCTGTTGACTTGTCCTACTCCTGTGCTGACTACACTGTCTTCTTGCTGAAATGGTCATCAATTCTCATACACTTTATAGTTAGTTAAACCCCAAATAACGGAGTCACGGTGGACAACATCGTGTATATATGTAAATCCATAATGCTCTCTATACCCATAGTATAGCTATATTTTCTTTGCAAATAATATAACTGCAAGTTTCTCACACGTAGCATATACTATGAGTACTGTATCAAATGCCAGGGCAGTGCCGCCCTTTTTATGTCACAGGTCATACCCTAGGAAATGCTACTGCCAGTTATTGTTTACAGATGTGTGGATGGTCAGATGTGTGGATGGTCAGATGTGTGGATGGTTCAACGTAACTTGACATGCAGACAACGCCTGACGCCCAGTGCAGCCATATGAACAAACTACATGCTCCAGTGCGATACTGATGTCCCATGGCCTTATTCACTACTGTGCAGAATAGCATTCCTTTTCCTCTCCCATACAGCATGTGGGAGAGTTTTTTTAGGCCTGCTAGAATTATTCATGATTATATAGGGGTAAGCCAAAAGTCAAGCTCCACGGGTGTAATTAAATTTTTCTTTCTTGCACACCAGTGCTGTCGTGACATGGTGCATGGCCGGGCAAAATGTAGACCTGTTACACATACTTGCCACTAGAGAGAGTTACTGACGATAGGCCTAGTTTCTAAAGTTCCTACCAGATGTCATGCACCGAGGTAGACCCACGCTGCCTGGCATCGCCCTCACTCTGCCTGCACCGGGCCTTGAGACAAGACATACCGCCCACGCCCATTAGAGCTTGCCTCCCTGGCGACTCCCTACACCTCCTGCCTGTGAACCCAGTTGAAGAATAAAGCCATGCTAGTCTGTCCCCTTTTAGTAACTTTACACATTACCTATTCCACCAGTAGATATGACAAAACAGGGTTTTACAAGTCTTCAACACACTTCTCGCCTCCAACACACTCCTCGACTCCAACACTCTCCTTGCCTACAACACACTTATCTCCAACATGCTCCTCGTTTCCAATACACTCCATCTCCCACGCACTCCTCGCATAAAACACACCCCTTGCCTCCAATACACTCCTCGCCTCCAACACACTTTTGCCTCCAACACACTCCTCGCCTATAATAAATTCCTTGCCTCCAACACACTCCTCGCCTCCAATACACTCCTCGCCTCTAACACACTCCTTGCCTCCAGCACACTCCTCGCCTCCAACACACTCCTTGCCTCCAACACATTCCTCGTCTCCAACACACTGCATCTTCCACACACTACTCGCCTCCAATACACTCTTCGCCTCCAACACACTTCTCGCCTCCAACACACTCCTCGCCTCCAATATACTCCTCGCCTCTAACACCTCGCCTTCAACACACTCCTCGCTTTCAGTACACTCCTGGCCTTCAACACACTCCTCGCTACTAACACGCTCCTCGCTTCCAACACACTCTTTGCCTCCAACACACTCCTCGCCTGCAACACACTCCTTGCTTCCAAAAAAACTCCTTGCTTCAAACACACTCCTTTCCTCCAACACACTCGTCTCTAAAATACTCTTGGTCTAAAACATACACCGCGCCTCCAACACACTCCTTGCCTCTAACACACTCATCTCCAACATACTCCTCGTCTCTTACACTCTCCTTGCCCCTAACACACTCATCTCCAACATACTCCTCGTCACTTACACACTCGTCTCCAGCACTCCTCGCCTCCAACACACTCGTCTCCAACATACTCCTCGTCTCCAACATGCTCCTCATCTCCAACACACTCCTCGTCTCCAACATACTCCTCGTCTCCAATACACTCCTCTCTCTCTCCAACACACTCCTAGTCTCCAACCCACTCCAAGTGTCTATCAACAAGTACCTTTCACAACTGGTAACTAACTCCGTCTCCAACACACTCCTTGCCTCCAGCACACTCACCTCCAATATACTACTCGTCTCCAACACACACTGTCTCCAACACACTCCTCACCTCCAACACACTCGTCTCCAACACACTCCTCGCCTCCAACACACTCGTCTCCAACACACTCCTTGCCTCCAATACACTCCATCTCCTACACACTCCTCGCCTCCAACACGCTCCTTGTATACAACACACTCCTCGTCTCCAACATACTCCTCGTCTCCAACACACTCCTCGTCTATTCACACTCCTCCTCTCCAACACACTCCTCCTCTCCAACACACTCCTCGTCGCCAACATACCCCTCGTCTCCAACACACTCCTCGCCTCCAACACACTCGTCTCCAACACACTCCTCGCCTCCAATACACTCCTCATCTCCAACTCATTCCTCGTCTCCAACTCATTCCTCATCTCCAACAAACTCGTCTCCAACACACTCCTCGTCTCCAACACACTACTCATCTCCAGCACACTCCTCGTCTCCAACACACTCCTCATCTCCATCACACTTGTCAGCATAGTTGCTGATCCCCTACATGTGTTGTATAGCTTTTCTGAGTATCATAGTACCATCCATATGTTTTATATACACGACCCCTTTGCTAGGCCTAGTGACTAGTTTGTATGACGTCACGTGATCCCGCATGAGTGCGTGGGACGCACTGCATCGGCCTCAGTTCCCCGTTATCCAAGCAGGCGATAGGACAGGCAGTTTGGGCTCTCCCCCTTCATACTCTGCTAATATAGTGTTACCATCCAACAAGTGTGTTTATCTCCAACCTTCATTCTCCTACGAACCCCCACGACAAATGGTGCCAGCAGAGGGCCTGTAATACTGAGCCGTTCGTGAACGTTAGGCCTCCCGAGATGGGTGATGCTCAACATCCCAAGCCAGCTACCCCGAGCAAGCTTTCACCAGCCTACTGCTTCCTACTTACTAGTCAGTCTCTGTGTATTAGTTTTATTTGCTTATTTGCATTACTTCTGAGGGGCTGACCCAGGTTTGCAAATTAAGCCAAGCAACCAAGCCAGTCTGTGGGTGGGGGAGTCCAGTCAGTCCTACACCAACCAGCCTTGCCTGCCAAGCCAGCTTTCCACCCCTGCTGTGCTCATCGTTACAAGTTCTCAAGCCAGTCTGTGTGAAGGGTTAAGCCAAGCCAGCCAACAACTAACTCAGGTTACTTAACACAGTACTCAAGCAAGCCAATTGGGTACAGTCTTCTCCATCGCTTTGTGCTTCCAGTTCTAGCTGTTCTGAGTGTTTTATCATCCCTGTGGTGTTGTGGTATTTTGTGGGTTTTTTTTAAGCCAGCCCAGCTTAAAATATTTTCATGCCTAGTGCGAGTGTCCCCAGAGTGGCTTACGCTGCTCATCCCATAGGCCCAGTCACCAAGCAGTGTCTCACCATGCTGCCTCACTCACCACATCCCACTACCACCACTGTTTTCTTTTGTACCCTTATAATGGGTAATAGCACCATATTTTACGGACCACATGGGGTCAAGAGACAAGAGTATTCCTTCGACCCTGTGCGCCTACGTAAAAGCCTCCTGTGTGAGTCCATCATCGATTTAAGCTCAAATTCGTCGAGGGGTCAAAGTGTTGAGAGTGGTGGAGTGCTGCACCAGCTATAACCAACCTTCCTCACCTCCCACACTATACATTCTCCACCAACATAGTTACAGTGATCATATTTTTATAGAGACATTTGTGAGTGTTGAGACAATTTTGCAGTGATTCCTGAGTGACATTTCTTTTCAGTGACTTTGAATTTGTGAAAGAGGGCACCCCTGCCATAATCCCCTCTCCATTTTAACCAGCCTTCCCAATCTGCCATTAACTTGGACCCTTACCATAGCGGATGAGTATAGCATATCAACCCACTGCGCCACTCCTAGTCCAAACCCCAGATGCAACAAACAAGCCCTCAAAAATTTTTTGTTCACACAGTCATATGCATTCTCCCAATCAATACCCAAAAGTTCTCCCCACTTGCAACCCTCCAAAAAGTCCCTTATGCACCCATGCCCAACTCTCATACTTCATCCAGGTATACCCATCTGACCCCTATGTACAACCCCGCCAATTACCTTCTTCATCCTATTACCTAATATCTTTGCAAAAAATCTTGTAGTCAGAACACATTAGTGAAATAGCTCTATACGCACTCTCCACTTGCTTTTTGCAAACCAACACAACCACTCCAATACTTTGTGTCTGACTTAGCTTGCCCTCCTGCAGCATACAATTCATGACCTCCACCAGGCAAGTCTTAATATGCTCCCAATGAACTCTGTAAAAATCCCTTGAAATCCCATCGATGCCTGGTGCTTTTCCAGTACTCATGTTAAACACTGCCTCCTCAACTTCCCCCACATTAATTGCTCCTCCCATCTCCATTCCCTCCACTTCTTTCTGCCCTAACCCACACCCCCCTCTCCATTTCTCCATTTCTCTTGAAACCAGAAGTCAGTATAATTACTCATGCCTTCTGTAGTAGTAAGCACCTGACCCTTATGATATCCACCCATATCCTCGCTCACCTCTAATTGCAAAATAGTTGACTCCTTCTGCCTTACCCTAAAACGTCTTAAAACACTTCCCGAAGGTTTATCCACCCACAATACAGCCTCCAATCCTGCCCTCACATGCACGGCATCAAATCTGTCATTGTGTATCTCCGCCAGTCTACCTTGAAGTTTCTCCATGGTCCCATACTGCCTCCCCACTTCTTCCTCATAACACTCGTTCAGCTGACATTCCAAATAATTCTGTAACCCATACCTCCACCTGGCCTCTTCCCGTCCCCTATTTTTAAAGAATCCAGCAATACCCGGCTTAGCTCGCTTCTCCCACCATTCCAAGACACACGACCCCACATCCCTTGATCCCCAAAAAGAGTGCCACCAATCCCCAAAAGCCTCACACACCCCCTCCCCCTTCACAAGTCTCGCATTTAATTTCCAATAACCAATGTGTATCCTAACTATACCCTTCCAATCAAGATCCGCAATAACCACTCTGTGGTCAGAAAACCCCACATAGAAGGTACTAACTCCCAGAATGCGTATTGCCTCCATAGCATAGAGCCTATCCAGTGGTGCAGCATAACCCCTTCGTACAAATGTATACTCAACCCTCCAACCACCCCTCCCCACTACATCTAAAACTCCCACATCCCCCAACATATTGCGTAAAACCCTAACACACGCCCTGCCCCCCTCGGTTCCACATCACCTTGTCATATGACACAATTCCAATCTCCTCCTATCACAGTAACTAAAGGCAATCCCCTCAAATAAAAAAGCAAAACATCCCTCACGAAAGTTATCTTAACTGTTGCATTTCCATCCACCAGCATGTATACTCCTATAAAACAAACCCTTGTCTCACCCCACTTTCCCTCCATCTGCACCACCCTTCCACCCCTACCCTCCTCCCACCCCAACACATGCAAGGGACTGGTTTCCTTCACAGCCACAGCAACCCCCCCCCCCTTTTAACCTCACCGATCCACTCACATTTAACTTATATCCCTTCAAATGCAACTCACATCCAAACTTGTAATTATGCTCCTGTATGAAACATATATCCACATCTAATCTCCTCAAAAACCATTCCATCCACACTCTCTTAACCTCAGCTCTCAGGCCGTTAACATTAATGGTGACCACCTTGAATTATTACAATAAAGGTGGCTTCCCCCACCGCTTTTGAAGGTTGCTCGAAAGACGTGGCTGTTGACTATAGCCACGTTTGTCACTTGGTCTATCCAGACCTCCGATCCCCCCCTTTTCCTTCGACCCTTGCAGCACCACAGAACAGGTGCCACCATTCCCCGGGAGATCTAGCACGGTCTTCCAAGGTTTCTTTCCAGATCTCTGCCCTGGTGTTAAGACATCTTCCATATCAGACATCCCAGCTGCTTGCTTACGTGTGCAGCCACCACACGTTGCCTCAGCATCCATGTCCTCCTGGTGCCCCTCAACCAACACCATGTGCTGCTTACTCTCGTTGCACAAGGTGACCTCACACTCCTGTGCAGCTGCTACCCCCTCCAATGCCCTCCCGTCCTTCTCCCCTTCCTGACTGTCTTCCACCTCCCCCAAGAAGTCTTTCAAGACCTCGTCCAACAGACCATCCTGTTGTAAGCCACTTCTGTCAACAATCGCATCCGTAGATGGTCACTCAGACACAGTTCCCACAGGTAACGTGGCGCACGCTCCCAACTCCGACTCCGCTCTGTCTACTTCTTCACTCCAACTTCCAGATGCCTGGCTTGCAACTTCACCTGTCCCAGGTGCCAAGGAGCCCAGCTGTCGTTCCACAGTTGTTGGCACCTGTTCCCTCCGTTCCTTCCTTTGATGACATTGGGCCGCCATATGGTCATAAGACCCGCACAGCCTACATGTCCGACGTTGTCCTGCATAATATACATAAACCTGTGTTCTGAACTCTTCCATCAGAACATACGATGGTATAGGTTGTCTCAATGTCATCTTCAAGGTGAACGATCCCTCTGGCAGCCCCATATAAGGCCCATCCTTCCACACTCTCAACTCTGCTGAATGGATCTTGCCATACCTACGGAATACCTCCACATCATATTCCAAGGCCTCAAAGGGGACATTTCTCACCTTTACCCAAGTTACATAGCTTGATACGTCATGTAGGCAGACCTCCAGTGCAGAATTAACGGTCATCCTCTTTTCTTGGAACGCGTCGACTAAGCTGGAGTAAAACCCAGCACTCTTGAACTTGATGAAGATCCTGGACACTCCATTCACTGCTACACCATACAACTCATCATTCGGTATGCCGTACACATCGTGTTGATACTTGGCAGAAGCACCTGCATTGTAGAACTACTCAGGGTACCATGTACCAGCTTCACACAGACAGTATTTACCCTGCGTCCATGTCTGTCTGCCATTTTGATTGCTCAAAGCAGGAAAATTGCGCAGAAAACCAGATGATTCAGGAGCTACTGCGCAGCCTGTCCACACGGCCCAAGAGCGATGAGGACAATGACATTGCCTAATTAACCACACATAACCCCGTGTGGGCTTCCAACACCCCCCCCCCTATCCCCCTCCTATTCTAAATCAAACAGGTTTACCACAGCAACCTGCATTAATCTTACAGACATGTTGACATATACACGTTAATATTACAGTTGTTATGCTAGTCCACAAAGTGTATTACACCACCACAAGACTGCTTGAACAATGTACTAACAACAGTCATGGTTTAGGTATATATCACAACAATCATTACATTGCCACAACATGAAATACATTTAGCACACATAAGTGCTTCAGGTAATGACACCTATTCCTAAAAATTCTCCCCAGCACAAACGTGTTTGAAGCCTCACCCCCCTCCTTACATTTCTCACCCAAACCTATTCTCAACCAAACATACAAATTATACAGTAAAGAAAATGAATACAACATCTTATCACATTGATACAGCACATGTATATACACAGCCCATTTCACAACATCCTCAAGTAATAACTAGGATACTAAAGTGAATGTTGGGACTCCCTTTTATTACAAAGGGTCTGTACATGTGCATACAAGAGACCTCATAACAGCAGGTCCCTCACAACTAACACTACCAGTGTTTTTATACAGTGCGTATGCATAGGTATAATTTACATACCCAATACTTGACATAGAACATAAGGATGCTCCTCAAACTTCCACCATACAGACCCCACCCCATAATATTATACAACATAATAGTCCAAGATTTATACACACAGCAGCACATGTATGCCACCTCAACCACACCAGCGTACCTTTGGCGCACACAGGCGCAGGCAGCAACACCTCTAAACAGGACCTAACACTTCTCATACTCCACAATTTGCAGACACATCTGAACAGCACATATCAAGCCACTTTCATCCTATCACTGGGCACATGCCCCCCCTCAAGGCACATGCTAACTGGCGCCCCAAGACACACACACCATTAACTGGTGCTGCCATCAAACAGCAGACCTCACCACACCTTCCATGATGATTCCCGCCCCTATCTAAACCCCTCTCGCTCCTGGCTAAGGTTTCCTCCCTCCTGGCCCCACTACTACTTTTGCATGCCCACCTGGGCCCTGAGGACCACGTTTGCCATGCTCTCCATACACAACACTCGTCCCACCAGGCACCACCTTCTGTCGCTGCTCACCTCCACTAGCACACCGCCCCCCGTCTACCGATGCTTTCTTCCCTGTATGTTGAGCCAGCATCAGGACATCGTCAGAGTCCGACATTGCTGCCGCCCTCTTCCTTGACCCAGCGTCCTCCTCCATGTTTGTGACCGGATCATCCGCACGATGAACCTCCACCACCACCTTCGTCGATGCCTTCTGACCAGGGGTCATCACGTCCCCACCAGCCTCACCAGCACCAACAACCGACTCCTGCTGCTCGACCGCCATGGACACAAGCTCCGGACTGGCCGACGGCACAGCCGGGGAGACCACATTCGTAGACGGGAACATGGCGTGCAAAACCGACACTATTGTCGCATCCAAGTCCTCCACTTTTACCGTCACCTGGTCCTCCCCTAAAGCCTGCTGTACCACCGGCGATGCAGGTAACTCAGGAGACGAGAGCTCCAGATCCGACACCACCACTGGCTCCTCAGTCTCCCCACTCCAAAGCCGACCACGCCCACCAACTCCTTGTCGTCCATGTATGGGAGCCTCCTGCCCATCGTCATTCACTGCTCCACCAGCCGGCCTTCTGGCCTGCCCATGCTGCCCACACTCTGCTGCCATATGATCATAATCGCCACAGAGGCGGCACGTCCATCATTGACCAGCATACGACACCATGACCTGCGTGCGGAAGTCATCAAGGTACACATACGATGGTATGGGCTGGCATAGAGACATCTTAGGGGTAAACGAACCTTCTGGGAGACAAGCATATGCCCCAGCCACCCACTTGCCTTGTTTAGCCATGTGTACCACTCGGTATCTGCTGAAAACACTGCGGAGATCCATTGCATCAGCCTCGAAGGGCACATTGCGTAGTTTCACCCACACATATTGTCGTGAGACATCCACCATATGCACATGCACTTCAGGGAACACATCTACACAGAGATCTTGGAATTGCTCAACCAGCTCCTCGTACACTAGCCCCTTGAGTAGTTTCACAAATATCCGGTAGGCGCCATTTAATGCCACACCATACAAATCCTTGTCCGCAATACCATAAGTGTCACGGATAATCTTGGGTAGCAAAACTTTTGCATTCTCAGGCATAATCACCCCCCAAACAAGCTGTATACCAACGGTATTCACCCGCCTCCTGATGCTGCATACCATGACATCACTGGATAGCTTGCTAGACTGTCAGCAGAGAGGTGCGAGACACGTCCACACTCCTTGGCAGCTAGGTCGCGAATCAATAAATATTAATCACCCTCTTCCACAGGATGAGCACATTATATAAAGTAAAGAGACAAAACCCCATTTGTCAGGGTAATGCATGAAGGACAAGCATAATATACCAAACAAAATAAAAAGTGTTTATCCTAACATAAACCGCCATAACACATTTCATAAATAACAACAAATTGACACCTCAAAACAGATACGCATATCTCAAAACAAAATAACATTAAAAAGAATGGGTAAACTTGACCCTATTTCACGATAAACCTAACAATGACATAACACTCAGTACCAGGGTCAAAATATGAAGTATATAAACATCCATTGAAACCAAGCCTTTCAGGTATATATATATAGTTTACATAATATTACTGTGATAAAGGTTCAATTCAGTAAAAAGAATATTCACTATAAAATATATCCATTAATCACAAGCTTCACATTAGTCATATAAACGAGTGATCTACATCATAATTCCATTAACACAAGTATATACTCTTTCCCAACTAACCCCCAATACAGGAAAATTCTCTAAAACATACATACGTTCCCCACTACAAAACTTTAATGAGTCATTACAAATTTATGGAAGTCATTATCCTTCCAGCCCTCATCAACAGGAGGAGCACATTATATAACGCTAAAATAAAGTCAGTACACTCACTACAAACTCCCTTAATCAGGGCCAAGCAGGAAAAAAAATGACCCAGTATACCAAACAGACCATAAAGGAGAATATCCAAGCATAAAACTCCAACACAAAACATAAACAACAAAACAAAAATTAACCTCTAATTGCAATACGAATATCGCACATGAAACATGCCTAATAAAGGCTATATACGTACAATCTACATAGACCCAAAAGCTCCTGCAAGGTCTTACACCTATAATCTTAACACCATTCACACTTAATATATTAAGAAGGTCATGACGACCCTGTCACATCAGTCACAGAATTCTCCATACATTACTACATAATTACTTGATTTCATCACCTTTGCTTTCTGTACCCATTTGCATGCTACATACACTTATGCCACACATCTACACCTTCTATACCTACATACACCTCACTCTCACCCCATCCCAGGAGGCAACCCCACTCTGTCCCCCTGAATTCCCTCTTCTCATATGTAATCCCCAAACCCCCACCCCTTACTCATTCAGCCCAAGTCGCAGATTCATGAGAAACCCTAACATTAACATTCTATAACCTTCCAAAAAATTCTTCGCCCACCTCCTCCCACACAGTTCCCTGTTACGACACATCGTACGGTAAACCGTTACCGCTAGTACCTGCCGCCGCACCTCACAAAACCCCCTCCTCCTCATCACCCACGATATATATATATAATCCACCATTATATAATCCAAAGCTCTTGTGACACCCTCGTCGAACCCCCCCCCACATCCAGGCTTAATGCAAGCAGAACCGACACCCCTCGGCCCCCCACCCTCTGTACCACCCTACTTAACCAATATCTAACACCCTTCAGTCCCTCACATAAGTATACTGCATGGAACGCCGTCTCATCCCCCCCCCACAGATTCCGCACCTCCCGCCCACAATTACCCTTCTGGTTCTTAGTACCTCCCCCAACGGTAGTATGCCATGCAGAAAACGATACGTTACCTCCCGCACCCTAGGCTTTAACTTCAATTTGCTAAACCTATACCAAATACTCTTCCACACATACAGGGGGAACAATCCCTCAACTGGTACAACAATCCTCCCTGCAAGCAACCTACACAAAACCCCTATTCGAATTTTCCTGGGTTCTCTAACCAACATCAAAGTCCTCAAAACAGTTTCACATTCCCTCAACTCCATACCACCATACAACTTACCCAACCTATCATGAAATTTTTTCAGCTGCCCCCCCTCACTCCTTCATGCAAAACCTCCCATTTAAGAAACACACATTTAGCCCTCTTTCTCAGATCCATCAACCCCAACCCACCCTGGCACACAGGTAACATTACAACCTCTCTCCTCAGCCAATCGCTCCTTGAACCCCACAAAAATTTAAACACCTGTCTCAGAATTCCCACAATCGTCGTCCTTGTTATTGGGAACATGGCTGCTACATGCCAAACCTTACTATACAATAATACATTTATTACAATCACTCTTTGCACGAGAGTCAGATGATGAGGTCGCAATGCACCCAGATGCCCCAGGATCCTTTCCATCAACCTATTTGAGTTTTCCTCTCAAGCAGCGTCCAAGTCATCCTTATAGATGATACCTCAAATTTTTAAAGACACCGTTTGTTTCCTGACAACATTACATCTCCCCCCCCTCAACCCAATCACCCAACCCCATGACCATTGACTTCTCACTATTTACCTGCATCCCTGTTGCACTTCCAAACAATTGCACATTATCCAAAAACCCCAACACCATCCCTTCCTGAACCAGGACTTTTGTTTCATCTATATATCCTATTATTCCAGGCCACACTTTCCCTACCTCCCCCTCACCCCCACTCGTGTTACATACACAACATTCAACCATTCTATAGAAGGGGTCCTGAATGCACGCAAACAATATTTGTGACATGGGACACCCCTGCCTAAGTCCCCTACCCATTACAATCTCCTCCCCCAAGCATCCATTAATCTGTACCCTCATCTCAGCTCCTTTGCACAACATGGTTACCCAATTAACTATTTCTTTCCCATAACCCTGCCTCCCAAGTATAGCTCCCAATGCTCCCCTTTCCACTCTGTCATAGGCTTCCTGCCAGTCTAAAGCCAACAACGCCGCCCCCCTCCCCCCCTTTTGACTCCACGAAACTTCTCAGTATTCCATGACCTTCAATCATCGACCTTCTAGGCAATCCATACAGCGTTTTAGAAATCACTCTCCCTACCACACATTTAAACCGATTACCCAAGACTTTAGCAAACAACTTGTAATCTGCACATAACAGCGATATGGCACGGTACTCCTTGAGGGTGTGCTGCCCCTTACCCTTCGGGACCAACACTACAACTGCTGTTGCTTGCTTGTCCCCATCACACCCTTCTCCTTCATCTGATTTAATAACCTAACCATGAACCCCCTTATCACCTCCCAATGTTGTAGATAAAATTCAGCCGGGAGACCATCTATTCCCGGTGCTTTGCTCTTCCTCATTCCCCTTAAAGCAAACTCTATTTCCTCTTCCGTTATTACCCCTCCTAAAGCCTTCCTATCACTATTTCCTAAATTACACGTCACATACTCACACACCTTCTCTAAAGCCACATTCCCCACCCTCCCACTTGTCCAATACCTTTCATACCATTTATCCCCATACGCACACATTCCTTTCGTAGCCCATATCTCCTGACCAACCCTATAACCTCCTGCTATCTCATGTACCTCTAACCTTGGAATAGCTGTAACTTGCTGTCTTTGTTTTTGGCATCGCAACACACACACCGATGGCTTGTCTCCCCAAAGCACCTCCTCAACCCCTGCTTGCACCCTTACCGCTTGAAACCACTCATTTTGTAACTCCCTCTGTCCCCCCTTGACCTCGACAATTTCATCCATAGGATAGTTGCCCCACACAGCCCCCTGCATATAACAACCCCTTAACCTGTCCTCTAAATAATTTGAAAGTCCGCATTTTAAATTATTTATACCTTTACCCTCCCTCATATAACATTTCCTAATCCTTTCCATGGCTACACAACCCCACCATTTCACGACATCTTCCACCCCCTGTGCATCCTCGCTAAGTTCCTTCCATAGGACAGAAAATCCCTCTAACCCCTCCTCATCACTCAATACACTGATATGTAATTTCCAGTAACTCCTGTATATTCCCGCATGCGCCTCCCACCCAACCTCCACCAACACTGCTCTATGATCCGACCATGCTACTTCAACAGTTTTGAAAGATTGCACTACAACCCTGTGAGAAAGATACACTCTATCTAACCTCACTGCATATCCTCTCCTAACAAATGTATGCTCTGTCTCCCACGCCCCCCGTCTTTGCCCAGGGTACGAAACCATGACCTGTGTCCTGAATTCCTGTAGGTATACGTAGGACGGTATGGGGTATCGCAATGTCATTTTCAGGTTAAAAGTGCCTTCCAGCAGACCTGCATAGGCACCCATCACCCACGTACCATGCTGGGCCAAATGAACAGTCCCATATTTCTCAGAAACTCCTCTGGTGTCTGTCTCATCAGCCTCAAAGGGAACATTACGCAGTTTGATCCATGTATAATCCCTGGATACATCGATCATTCTCACACGAACAGCTGGTGTTGCTTCAAGACTTACGTCCTGAAAACGGTTGACCAATGATTCATAGACCGTTGCTGAGAGCAGTTTCACAAAAATTCTATGTGCTCTGTTTAAGGCTACCCTGTACAACTCGCCATCCTGAATGCCATACGTCTCTCTGATGATTTTAGGTAGTGATACTTGGGCTGAAACTGGCGTTATTGCCCCTCGGAGAAGCTCAACGCCGACAGTGTTGATCCTGCGTCTATGACTAAATGCCATGTTGACTGATGGTAGTTCTCCTGGAAGCGAAAAGGACAATGATCACTAACTGAATTGCTTAAGAAAGATGCTCCTTTAGTTTGGACCTTCCGTCAGGAAAGAGCATTCCAAACACTAAAAGAAAAGTTTTTTCTAAGCCCTTCTATCTGACAACTGATGCTAGTTCAATTGGCATAGGTGCCGTTCTAGCTCAGAAGACTGATGGCAAGTACAACGCAGTTGCATTTGCTAGTCGAGTCCTTATGAAGGCTGAACGAAATTATTCAGTAACGGAGCAAGAAGCTTTAGCAATAGTATGGTCTTTAAAGCACTTCCGAGACATTATTTACCAGTACCCTGTTCATGTCTTGACAGACCATGCACCACTGTTACCTTCATTCCAGAACAAACAACCTACTGTAAGGCTAGCCAGATGGACCTTGACTATCCAAGAGTTCAATCCTACTTTTGAACATTTACCTGGCAAGTCCAATGTAGTCGCAGATGCTTTATCGCGACATGTTAGTATAGTAACTTCAGACCCTCCATTTACTGCCGAGCATGTAAAGAATGCCAAAAGAACAGATCCCATGTGGTCTGATGTGATTCGATTCCTGCTCCAGGGAGCCACCAGCACCCATAAGTGACTTTGTCATGAGTCAAGAATTACTGTATCAAACAGCCGAGTTAGGTACTCCAAGCAGAAGTGTATACCAATTAGTAATTCCACAGTCACTATTGAATGTAGCTCTACAGCTAGTTCACGATGCACCAGGCATTGCACACCCTGGTATGGATCGTTCTATGAAACAAGCCAGAATGAAATACTTTTGGCCACGAATGGCAACTGACATTTCTGAGTATCAATCCATCAATCAAGTTTATTCTCTATAAGGATTACAATGCGGGGTTTACAGATTTTGAATATTGTGTGGTTTACATGTTTTAAAATACTAATTACAGAGGGGGCCACTAGGGCACCTAGCATGGCTAGGCATTTCGGGCAGACTTAGATTAATTCTAAACTTTAAATTATTACAGATTATGGTATTAAGGCTAAGTGACTACATTATAGTTTGAGTTTAGCAATGTGAATGCTTTTGTTTTGGCACAATACATAGTGTCTATATTGGAGTATCATAGGCAAACTTATGACTAGTTAGGATTCATTATTTTAAGATTAAGATTCGTATTTCTGTGTTTATAGTCAGTGGGTGAGTGAGTGTGAGTGTGAACCACCAAGTGGTTTACATGTAGTTAGTTGATGGGGTGTATCAGGGAGACAAGATGTTTTCTAACTGTAGTTTTGAAAGTGATGAATGTGTCTGCAGTTCAGAGTTTTCAGGTAGGGTGTTCCAGATTTTAGGCCCTTTGACACACATTGAATTTTTGTAAAGGTTTAGTCGGACACGGGGAATGTCATAGAGATGTTTGTGTCTGGTGTTATGCCTGTGGGTCCTGTTACAACTATCAAGAAAGCATTTTAGATCAAGGTTAATATTGGAATTTAAGGTCCTGTAGATGTAGATTGCACAGTAGTAAGTGTGGATGTTTTGAACAGGGAGTAAGTTTAGATCTATGAATAGTTGGGGGGTGTGTTGCCAGGGATGGGATTTAGTGATTATTCTTACTGCAGCTTTTTGTTGGGTTATTATTGGCTTTAGATGCGTTGCTGCAGTTGATCTCCAAGCACAAATAGCATAGGTGAGGTATGGATAAATGAGTGAATGGTATAGTGTGAGAAGGGCAGTTTGCAGCAAGTAATATCGTATCTTGGAGAGGATCCTCACCATTTTGGATACTTTTTTTGTTATGTGTTGGATATGGGTGCTGAAATTTAGGTTGTTGTCGAGGTATAGGCCTAGGAATTTGCCCTCATTATGTCTGGCAATTAGAGTGTTGTCGATCTTAATGTTAAGTTGCACAACACCTGCTCTGCTACCAAACATAATGTAGTAGGTTTTGTCACTGTTAAGTGTAAGTTTATTGGCTGTCATCCAAGTCAAAATTTTGAGCAACTCCTCGTTGACAATGGTGTTGAGGTTGGCAAGATTAGGGTGCGAGATGACGTAAGTCGTGTCGTCAGCAAAGAGAATGGGTTTCAGGTGTTGGGATACGTTTAGAAGATAAATTAATGTAAATGAGGAAGAGCAGGGGACCAAGGACACTTCCCTGTGGAACTCCAGTATCAAGTGGCCGTGTTCATGAGGTTGTGTCTTTAATGATGACATACTGATACCTATTAGTAAGGTAGGATTTGAAATATGCAAGCGCATGGCCTCTTATACTATAAGTTTGTGGAGTAGGATGCCATGGTCTACTATGTCAAACGCATCTCTTAGGTCAATAAAAATTCCTAGCGGATGTTCCTTATGTTAAAAAATGTAGTGTCTGTATGCAGCATAAAGGAAATGTCAATGGTCCTAATCCAATCCAGGTGTATCCAACTACTAGCGAACCGTGGGAAAGAGTTGCGCTAGATTTGTTAACCAATTTTAAATGTTCCCTCCAAGGCAACAAACATCTGTGTTATGGTAGACCATTTCACCAGATATTGTGAGTTAGTTCCTATTGCAGATAAGACTGCCGAGACAGTAGCTAAAGCATTTAAAGAACGCATTATCTGCAGGCATACCACCCCTAAGACCTTAGTAACAGATAATGGAGGTGAATTCTGTAATGAGATTCTTGAAAATTTGTGTGCCTTGTACATGATCTCTAAATCCACCATTGTTCCTCATCATCCTGCCAGCAATGGGTTAGCAGAACGAACCAGTAAGAAAGTACTTGATGTCTTGAGAGCCACTATCAACCCAATAGTGAAACTTGGGATGAAGTTATACCAGATGTTCAATGTGCCATAAATTCTGCTTACAATGCTTCCATTGTATGGTGTAGACAAGCGTTTTCCTTTATGAGTTGTTATATTCCACTCCAAAACCCAATTATAATCTTGATGATTTCATAGCAACTTGTACCAGCATAGCTCAAAGTGTTTTTAGAAGAATCCGTGAAACACTTCATAAATCAACAGCAGAATTTACTAGAGTAATAGCCGTGCTAAGCCGACAAAAGTTAAAGGGGGTTCGAGAGTAATGCTGACTAATTTCAACAAAACATCTGCAATGCCTAAGCTCGATCAGAAGTTTGTTGGCCCTTATCGAGTAGTTGAACACATCAATGGCAATAAGTATAAGGCTAGAGAAATTAGTACTGGTCAGTATAAAGAATTGCATTTAGATCATATGAAATTGGTATGTGATGTCGAGGATGATAATTCTACCCAGACTAATGTGACAGATGTTGACAATCCTCTTGACTCTGTACCCTCTACCTCTAATACTCAGTCAGATAATCAACCCGAATGTCGTTATTCTTTGCATACTCGACAAGTAATGAGAAACCTACAAGCATCTTTTGTAGATACTTGTTCAGATCTCCCTCAGTCAAGGGATGTGTTAGCCATTGCAAAGGAATTCGATCCTCCCAAAGACGATAGCTATTCTGCATATGTAAATCTTACCCTCGCAGAGTTGGGTTTAAATGTACATAGTCTGTATAATTAGATGTTCAAGCTGAATGAAGTTGTCAACTGTGTGTTTTGTTATCATCTGATCAGTTTTCAGAAAAAAAAAAATTGTGTTCACGTTCCCTCCGAATTCTGAGATTAGCAGTACTGATCTGTGCACGCTAGATTTGCCTTTGCTGTTAATTACTTTCACCTTTGTAAATATATACTTATCTTCCTCAGAATCCGTAGAGTGCATGAATACAGATCAATCGATCAATTCCATCCTTTATTATAATATGATTTGTACTTATAATTCGTAATGCATTACGTTAAAACTCATTACGTTAACACCCATTACGATACCATCCATTAGTTCTAAGTTACATATGTCTTTGTTATTGTATAGAATCAGCCCAGAGCTACCTGCCTGTTCAGCCTATAGCATAGTACTGTATGTCGAGACGACATGCGTAACATGACCGAGCTGTCAGCATAGTTGCTGATCCCCTACATGTGTTGTATAGCTTATCTGAGTATCATAGTTAGTACTATCCATATGTTTTACATACACGACCCCTTTGCTAGGTCTAGAGACTAGTTTGTATGACGTCACGTGATCCCGTATGAGTGCGTGGGATGCTGCATCGGTCTCAGTTCCCCGTTATCCAAGCAGGTGATAGGACAGGCAGTTTGGGCTCTCCCCCTTCATACTCTGCTAATATAGTGTTACCATCCAACAAGTGTGTTTATCTCCAACCTTCATTCTCCTACGAACCCCCACGACACACTCGTCTCCAACACACTCCTCATCTCCATCACACTCGTCTCCAACACACTCCTCGTCTCCAGCACACTCCTCGTCTCCAACACACTCCTCGTCTCCAGCACACTCCTCGTCTCCAACACACTCCTCGTCTCCATCACACTCCTCGTCTCCAGCACACTCCTCGTCTCCAGTACACTCCTCGTCTCCATCATACTCGTCTCCAACGCACTCCTCCTCTCCAACACACTCATTGTCTCCATCACACTCGTCTCCAGTACACTCCTTGTCTCCAACACATTCCTCGTCTCCAACACACTCCTCGTCTCCTTCATACTCATCTCCAACGAACTCCTCTCCTACACACTCATCGTCTCCATCACACTTGTCTCTAGCACACTCTTAATCTCCAACACACTCCTTGTCACCATCACACTTGTCACCAACACACTCCTCGTCTCCATCACACTCCTTGTCTCCATCACACTAGTCTCCAACACACTCCTAGTCTCCAACACACTCCTAGTCTCCAACACACTCCTAGTCTCCAACACACTCATCTCCAACACACTCCTCGTCTCCATCACACTCGTCTCCAACACTCTCCTCGTCTCCATCACACTCGTCTCCAACACACTCATCGTCTCCAACACATTCCTTGTCTCCATCACACTCGTCTCCAACACACTCCTAGTCTCCACCACACTCCTCGTCTCCAACACACTCCTCGTCTCCATCATACTCGTCTCCAACACACTCCTCGTCTCCAACACACTCCTCGTCAACACACTCCTCGTCTCCATCACACTCATCTCCAACACACTCCTCGTCTCCATCACACTCGTCTCCATCACACTCGTCTCCAACACACTCCTCGTCTCCAACACACTCCTCGTCTCTAACATACTCCATGTCGATAAATTAGACACATGTGCAACTCTTGGGTATCTTTATTGAGGAAACGTTTCGCCACACAGTGGCTTCATCAGTCCATACAAAGGAGAATCTTGAAGAACAGGAGGAGAATGAGGTAATCAGTCCCTCAACCTTGAGTCGATGTGGTCAGTCCATCAATCTTGAATAGAATACGGCATACGTGCTGAGAAGGAGCTTATAAACCGTTGGCAGGAGAGGTGAAGCAGTCATAGGTCGTGTAACATTTGTTCAATGTTGAAGTAGGTCGTGCCCAAGAATTAGGCAAGCGAAGAATTCCCAAGTATTAAGATCCCAAGAAGTTGCAGTGTCTGACAGGTTTGTAGATGAATGGTTCAGAGAACCGACATGGACTGATGAAGCCACTGTGTGGCGAAACGTTTCCTCAATAAAGATACCCAAGAGTTGCACATGTGTCTAATTTATCAACATGTCGGTTCTCTGAACCATTCATCTACATACTCCATGTCTCCATCACACTCGTCTCCAACACACTCCTCGTCTCCTACACACTCCGTCTCCAACACACGCCTCGCTTGAAACACTCCTCGTCCTTTCCACCACCACGTCCCTCCTTGCCACCACCAGGTCCTTCCTTGCCACCACCACGTCCCTTTTTGCCACCACCACCCTCCTTGCCACCACCACGTCCTTACTTGCCACCACCACGTCCTTCCTTGCCACCACCACGTCCTTCCTTGCCACCACCACGTCCTTCCTTGCCACCACCACGTCCTTCCTTGCCACCACCACGTCCTTCCTTGCCACCACCACGTCCCTCCTTGCCACCACCACGCCTCTCTTTGCCACCACCACGTCCCTCCTTGCCACCACCACGCCCTACCTTGCCACCACCACGCCCCTTTTTGCCTCCACCACGCCGCTCCTTGTCACCACTACGCCCCTCCTTGCCTCCACCGCGCCTTTCTTTCTACCACCACGCCCCACACCATCGTTCCACGCTCATCCTTTCCTCCACTACGCCCCTCACCACCCCACCATGACCTTTCCCTCCATCATGCCTCTTCCTCCCTCCACCATGCCCCTTCTTCCCTCAACCACGCCTCTCACCACCCCACCATGCGCCTCTATCTCTTAACCATGCCCTTCCTTCCCTCCACCATGCCCCCCCTTCCCTCCACCACTCCCTTCACCACACCACCACGCCCCTCCTTTCCTCCACCACGCCCCTCCTTCCATCGACGATGCCTCTCCTTCCACCACGCCCCTCACTACCCCACAACGCCCTTCCTTCCCTCTACCACGCCCCTCCTTCCCTCCACCATGCCCCTCCTTCGTCTACCACGCCCGTCACCACTCCACCACGCCCCTCCTTCCCTCCACAACGTCCATAATTCCCTCCAACACGCCCTCATCACCCCTCATCAGACACAGTGTGGGTGTGTAATTACTTGTTTGTGGTTGAAGGAAGAGAACTGCGCTCGTGTCTCGTCTTCTGTTTAATTTATCTTCATTATATTTTAAAGTCTGCAGTAGTAATTGTAGTCTGAACTTCTCCTCAGTCTTCCTGGTGCTCACTCCTCTCCTCAGTCACTCCTCTCCTCAGTCACTCCTCTCCTCAGTCACTCCACTCCTCAGTCACTCCACTCCTCAGTCACTCCACTCCTCAGTCACTCCACTCCTCAGTCACTCCACTCCTCAGTCACTCCACTCCTCAGTCACTCCACTCCTCAGTCACTCCACTCCTCAGTCACTTCACTCCTCAGTCACTCCTCTCCTCAGTCACTCCTCTCCTCAGTCACTCCACTCCTCAGTCACTTCACTCCTCAGTCACTCCACTCCTCAGTCACTCCACTCCTCAGTCACTCCACTCCTCAGTCACTCCACTCCTCAGTCACTCCACTCCTCAGTCACTTCACTCCTCAGTCACTCCTCTCCTCAGTCACTCCTCTCCTCAGTCACTCCACTCCTCAGTCACTTCACTCCTCAGTCACTCCTCTCCTCAGTCACTCCACTCCTCAGTCACTTCACTCCTCAGTCACTCCTCTCCTCAGTCACTCCTCTCCTCAGTCACTCCACTCCTCAGTCACTCCTCTCCTCAGTCACTCCTCTCCTCAGTCACTCCACTCCTCAGTCACTCCTCTCCTCAGTCACTCCTCTCCTCAGTCACTCCACTCCTCAGTCACTCCACTCCTCAGTCACTCCACTCCTCAGTCACTTCACTCCTCAGTCACTCCTCTCCTCAGTCACTTCACTCCTCAGTCACTCCTCTCCTCAGTCGCTCCACTTCTCAGTCGCTCCACTCCACTGGTAGTTCCTGGTGGTAGTTCCTGGTGGTAGTTCCTGGTGGTAGTTCCTGGTGGTAGTTCCTGGTGGTAGTTCCTGGTGGTAGTTCCTGGTGGAAGTTCCTGGTGGTAGTTCCTGGTGGTAGTTCCTGGTGGTAGTTCCTGGTGGTAGTTCCTGGTGGTAGCTCCTGGTGGAAGTTCCTGTTGGTAGTTCCTGGAGGTAGTTCCTGTTGGTAGCTCCCGGTGGTAGTTCCTGGTGGTAGTTCCTGGTGGTAGTTCCTGGTGGAAGTTCCTGGTGGTAGTTCCTGGTGGTAGTTCCTGGTGGTAGTTCCTGGTGGAAGTTCCTTGTGGTAGTTCCTGGTGGAAGTTCCTTGTGGTAGTTCCTGGTGGAAGTTCCTGGTGGTAGTTCCTGGTGGAAGTTCCTTGTGGTAGTTCCTGGTGGAAGTTCCTGGTGGTAGTTCCTAGTGGAAGTTCCTGGTGGTAGTTCCTGGTGGAAGTTCCTTGTGGTAGTTCCTGGTGGAAGTTCCTGGTGGTAGTTCCTGGTGGAAGTTCCTGAAGATCCTGGCCAATCATGGACTGATTTGTGGTTATCATACAGTGTTGCCTCCTCTTCTTTCCTCCAACACCTCCAACACCAGGTATTTCCTGGTGGTAGTTCCTGGTGGAAGTTCCTGGTGGTAGTTCCTGGTGGTAGTTCCTGGTGGTAGTTCCTGGTGGAAGTTCCTGGTGGTAGTTCCTGGTGGAAGTTCCTGGTGGTAGTTCCTGGTGGAAGTTCTTGGTGGTAGTTCCTGGTGGAAGTTCCTGGTGGTAGTTCCTGGTGGAAGTTCCTGGTGGTAGTTCCTGGTGGAAGTTCCTGGTGGTAGTTCCTGGTGGAAGTTCCTGGTGGTAGTTCCTGGTGGAAGTTCCTGGTGGTAGTTCCTGGTGGAAGTTCCTGAAGATCCTGGCCAATCATGGACTGATTTGTGGTTATCATACAGTGTTGCCTCTTCTTCTTTCCTCCAACACCAGTGTTGCCTCTTCTTCTTTCCTTCAACACCAGTGTTGCCTCTTCTTCTTTCCTCCAACACCAGTGTTGCCTCTTCTTCTTTCCTCCAACACCAGTGTTGCCTCTTCTTGTTTCCTCCAACACCCATGCTGTCTCGTTTTTTTACTTCCAACACTGGTGTTACTTCCTCTTTTGTCCAACACCTGTGTTACCTTCTCTTTTTTCTTCCAACACTGGTGAATTCCTCTTGTTCTATTTTCTAACACTGGTGTTAATTCTTTTCGTCCATCATCAGTGACACTTCACTTTTGTCCACCACCAGTGACACTTCACTTTTGTCCACCACCAGTGTTTCCTCGTCCACTGACTTGCGTCCAGGCTTGTTGTAATTACTTGACTCAGAGTTAATTACAGTTTCAATCTCCCTTCCAAATTTTCAATTATAATTACAATTACTTGAATACAAAAAAAAGTTAACAATTAAACAATTAAAATAATTTCCTTTAATTACTTTAAATTTTACTAATGTTAAAATGGTTGTTAAATGTTGGAAATAATAAGTAAACATTTTCTTCATGTTTTTTATTTAAATGTAATTACTTGAGTAATGCACAAGAATGCCATTAATTACATTTTCAGTGCGAGTCAAATCAGCCAATGATTCAGGAATATTACAAATAACTACGAGTAAATAAGCTTCAATTTATATAATGTATTTTACACAATGTTTAATAATCATTTAATTCATTACATTTAAACAAGAAAACTTCACATATGAGCTAAAAAAAATAGAAAAAAAGTTCTAATTACTTGTTGCAGAAAGTTACAAATGAGTCACATCACACCGTGTAAAATATTGAAAATAAAACTGACTTAATTCGTGCCAACTTGTGTAAGTTACATCCATTTTCCCATATTATAGTTCAGTAAGAGTCAAACAAGGAAGGTATTGTTAAATAATTCAGTGGTTCTTAATCAGCAGAAGGTTACGGAAGGTTACAGGTCGTAGCCTGGCCTTACTACGTGTGAAAAATATCCTGCTATGCTGCATACTCTCTCTGATGGTGCTGAGGTGACTCGTTTCTCTGGAGATGGACTGTGTTCCATTCTACGTTGAATGGAACACAGTCCTCTTGTACATATTTTTCAAAACTTGTTGTGGTTCATCAGTGGGTGACTTCTGTTTACCCCCAGTGGTCACGTGAGGTTATAGAGCATCATGGCTTGCTTCTGTAGGCGTTGAAGGAGGAGGTTTTGTTTCTCAAGGAGGAAATTCGCCTGGATAAGTATAACAATGAATGTGAGGTGGTTGAGGGTTAGTGAAGGAGAACAGGTTACCAGCACCTAGGCGCAAGATGGTAGCAGTAACAAGTTGCAAGTAGTTTTTAGTGAAAGGAGAAACATCAAAGTGAGGAAGGTAGGAAATTGATTTTCTGTTCTCCAGGATGAATGCACTTCAGAGGTCAGTGAGGATGAAGGTATCATCAACTCCTCTGCTTATAAAGGCAGAAATATTCTTGTGGTTGGTGACTCACAGGTAAAATATATTGACCATGTTTTCTGAAATAGAGATGGGAAAATGAGACAGTGTGTGTTCCCAGGAGCTGGTGTTAGTGACATAGTCAACAGGTTGGATAATATCATTATCTGCTTTGGTGCTGGTGGAAACGTGTTACAAAAAACGCGATTCTAAAAGCTTAGAGATCTCCAGTGAATACTAGAAAGGACGGCCCTTCTAGTATCCAGCCTGTTACTGGGTTTTCGTAACAAGTAGTCAGTATCCTTGTCCAATTATCCATTAAAATTCAGTATTGTTCAATAGTGCTTCAGGATTACAACTGGTAGGCTACTAACTAGAGAAATTAAAATTTAATAAATTTATTAAGTCTAGAGGTATATTATCAAATTAAATTAAATTACAGCAATCAAAATAAAATCAATCTCTCGAGTTCAATATTATTGTGCTGAAAGCACATATCACATTTATAATTCTTAAGTACCGTCAGGTACATTAACATTTAATAAGATATTACAAATATGTACAAGTGTGTGTATGCGTGTAAGTGCTCTTAAGTAGTTAGCTATGTCTCAAGACTCGAATAAGACTTAAACAAGTGACTGACAAAGTCCTCAAATAAACTAACTTTTTGACCGACTGGCAACCCGAACAGTCTGCTTGAACAACAAAGAATGCTAAGCCCAATAGCAATGCAATATCAAGCGACTGCGACACAGAATCAGGAACAAGGAGATAATATAACGACACTAAGTAGGGACCATCCGCAGATCCTCCACAAAAGTTACAAAACTCCCATACTACTGAATCTATGTTCAGCATAGGAAAAACGCGACTGTGACAATACACAGAAACCAGTACAAAATTAGGTCAGAAGCTATAGCTAAGGACCTGAGATGTTCAGAGTGTCTAAGCGACACACAACCTCAGTACAACGTCGAAAATCACAAAGTCTATACAATGTTCTGTGAACAAAGTTCTACAGAACTAACAAGAATAATGAGACAGACAATCTGTCCAACCACCAAGCGAGTCTCCAGCAGACTGACTACTTCACGAGAGGTGAGGACACCCCCCTCGATCACGTGATAGCTACGTGGACAACTGCAGCTCAGAAGCCGGCAGTATAACGAGCGACAAGCGATAATTACAGTAGTTTGACAATCAAGACTAACTGAGCACATTTTATATACATCCTAACAACATAAGCTAAATAACAATATAACAGTCAAATAATAATATAAAGTCATACATTTACGATTTAGCTATTATCGCAAATATAAGCAATATAAAATTAAATGAAAAGGTAATATACATTATATATACATAATAATCATTGTAACCCATTCAGGGGTTGCAACACCCCCCCCAACACGACAGAGGGTCGCACTAGGAGTTGCATGAATGTCTTTCACATTATTTCTGGTTACTCATATCAATACTATTATCAAAATAAATATTAATTAGTCTCTCTTGTGCCAAGCACCTCTACAATTTCACAGCGTCCATCACTAGGATATGTCCCTAGTACTAGGGCAGTACACAGTATCGTATCTCTGCATACTCGTGGTTATATACATCAGTGTAGAGACAGGATAGCGTAGACGAGCAGGGTACTGAGGCTCGATCATAGTAGAGGAGACTGCATTCCACTCTTAAGTAGTGGTTGTGGAATGCGAGGCAGTATGAACATCTGAGTATGAAACAGCTTAAGGTGTGTAGTGAGGGGGGGGTCTGCGGCAGGACAGTGTTGCGTCACGCAGTACATCACCCGCACCACACTACCCACTCAACACTCAGCTTGTCTCCTCCTCACACAACAATACTGTGAATACATAAATATAATAATTAGACATGACATGAGTATATATAGTTAATATGGGCTGGAGGGATTAAGTTACTTTACTGAATTTGACATAGCAAGTAACAAAAGGTATTTGGGCATAAAATTACGTTAATTTAATGTAACTGATAATTATTAAGGACGAGACAGAGCATCAGCAATTACATTACAATGACCACTTATGTGTTTTATACTAATAGAATAAGGTTGGATTCTGAGGGCCCACCTCATGATCCTAGCATTTTTACTTTTCATAGTATTTATATAAGTGAGTGGATTGTGGTCAGAAAAAACGTTAATTTTAAATGAGGAAGTGCCCAAATACACGTCAAAATGTTCCAAGGACACCACAAGAGCTAGAGCCTCTTTCTCAATAGTGGCATAATTTTTCTGGTGTCGTTTAAGCTTAGATGAATAGTAACATATAGGATGGAGAATATCAGTGGATGTTGACTGTTGGAGTAGCACAGCACCCACTGCATAGCCACTCGCATCTATATGTAAAAAGAAGGGAAGATTGAAATTAGGACTCTTCAACACAGGAGCAGAGGAGAGTAAACGTTTCAACCTTTTGAACGAGTCTGAACAATCTCTAGTCCAGGTGAACTGAACTTTGCTACTAGTAAGCTCAGTGAGAGGAGCTGCAATCTGAGAAAAGTTTGGACAGAACCTGCGATAATATCCTGCCATACCCAGGAATCTCTGTACTCCCTTCCTATCATGTGGCACTGGAAATTCAGAAATTGCACGAACCTTAGCCTCAATAGGAGCAACCTCACCTTGGCCGATACAAAAGCCTAGATAGGTAATCTTGGCTTGACCAAAACTACATTTAGCTAAGTTAACAGTGAAGTTGTAGTGTGCCAGTCTCTCAAACAATGCTCTGAGACGCGTCAAGTGCTGTTCCCACTCGTCACTGTACACCACTAAGTCGTCAAGGTAGGCTTCTACTCCTTCTAAGTTGTGGGTCAACTCGTTCATTATACGTTGGAATGAAGAAGCCGCGTTACATAGGCCGAAGGGGGTGACGAGGTAGTTAAACAATCCATCTTGAACAGTAAAAGCAGATATTTCTTGAGCACGTTCAGTAAGCGGGACTTGATAATAGCCTCGTAAGAGATCTAAACGGCTGACAAACTGGGCTCCTGACACACGGTCAATAAGGTCGTCAATGCGAGGTAGAGGATAACCATCAGGCAAAGTGACAGAGTTCACTTTCCTGTAATCAGTGCACATCCTGAAACTACCGTCAGGTTTAGGCACTAAAATACAGGGAGATGCCCATGGACTTTTACTGCGCTCAATAAGTCCGTGAGATAACAGAAAATCAACCTCTTCTCTCAATGCTTTATGCTTTGTTGGACTCATCCTATATGGTGATTGCTTAATGGGTGATGCTCCCTGTACATCAACGTCATGTACCCCCAGAGTACAACGTTTAGGAACATCACCGAACAATTCAGGGAAATGCAAAATCATGTTTTCAATATCACCAGCTTTATCAATCCCAAGGTTACTAAGAAAATCGTCTAGTGAGTGTAGAGTCACTGAATTTTCTAAACGAACCTCTATACCTCTAGAGATGTCAGGTAGACTGACGTTTTCTTCCTCTGTCCTAGGAAGAATAGAAGTAGTAGGTAGAGGACTAGCGTAGTATGCCTTAAGCTGGTTAACATGGTACACATGATTAGATTTCTTTTTCCCAGGCGTACGTACCAAATAATTTACGTCGCTAAGCTTTTTCACTACTTCCAGGGGACCATCATACCTGGCTTGTAGAGCATGACCTGGTACTAATTTCCGAGCCATCACCTTATCTCCTACTTTAAAAGAACGAGAGACAGCACGCTTGTCATAATGTTGCTTCATTCTAGCTTGGGCTGAAACTAGGTTTTTCGAAGCTAGCTCTCTAGCGGCTGTCAAATGTTGTTGCATTAATGAAGGTGAAGTACTCAATGATGGATTTGATTTTCCTGTCCACACGTCTTTCAACACTGCAAGAGGACCACGCACTTGGTGTCCGAATATTAATTCAAATGGACTAAATCCGAGACTTTCTTGCTCACTTTCTCTCATAGCGAACAGAAGAAAAGGTATACCCTCATCCCAGTCTCTAGAAAAATGTTCACAATAAGCTCTCATCATAGACTTCAATGTCTGATGAAATCTCTCTAGAGCACCTTGTGACTGTGGATGATAACTGGTTGAAAGTACAGACTTTATTCCTAGGTGGGATAATGCTTCTCGAAAGATCTTAGAAGTGAAATTAGATCCCTGATCTGATTGTATCTCTTGTGGCAATCCAACCTGGGAGAAAAATTTCATCAGCGCTCTCACAATAGCACGAGCATTAATTTTTCTCATAGGAATAGCTTCGGGATAGCGTGTTGCAGCGTCCATAATAGTAAATAAGTATTGGTTTCCTAGTTTGGTTCTAGGCAAAGGACCAACACAATCAATAATAAGACGTGAGAATGGTTCACCATGCACGGTGATAGGAATGAGAGGTGCAGGTGGAGGTGTGTGTGCTGGCTTGCCTGTCACTTGACACACGTGGCAACGTCGCACATGATCAGCTACTGTTTCCTTCATTTTAGGCCAAGTAAAATGTTTTGCCAGTTTACTGAGTGTCTTCTTGACACCCAAATGTCCTCCTATGGGACTATTGTGAGCAAAATCAATGGCTTGTTCACGAAATGTAACTGGTAACACTACTAAATGCTTGACTGTGGTGGAAACACTATCAGCTGACAACTTGCATGTATTTTTCTCCATCAGTACACCGTTACTATAATAGTAACAATCATCGAGATCCTTTGCTTCACTCTCAGTAACTGCTATATCTCTCAGTCTTTCCAATGACTGATCAACAAACTGATCCTTGATTAAATCATCATGAGTTAGAAATTTAACGTCAGTTGTGTCCTGACTAGGTTGATGACCGGGGGGAGTTAGTGTTAATGATCCGGGGCGCAGAGCGTCACTAAACAACATATTCAACCCCAAATCATCGTCATCCACTAACTCAACAGGAGACAAGGATGGTTGTTGAATCTTTGTCATAGCTCTAGTAATTGCGCTGAGAGGAAATAAAATAGGTTTCTCTCTACAAGCTTCAATGGCATAATTATCATCAGTGGTATTATCAATCACAAGTGGTTCTTTACATATACCAGCATGAAGGATATCGTTCCCTATCAACAAGTCCACTGACCTGATGGGAAATACACCACTGGATATACCCACTGAAATATAACCAGTATAATAGCTTGTTTCAATATAAACTTTGTGCAGAGGCACTTTTATAACAGCCCCACCATAGGCTTCTAACAATACATCTATCTTGCAATAGGTATCATCAGTTATGGGCAGTACATCTTCTCTCAATAACGTGAGATAACTACCAGTGTCTCTGAAAGTAATTATCTCAGTTAGATGTGATTCGTCAAATCCTATTCTACCTCTCGAAAAGTAAGGACTCATCGCTGAACGAATCTTTTCGTCAGATACACTTTCTGACGCTAGTCATCTATCCTGAGTAACATTATCTAAAACAGTAGGATAAGAGGAATTGCTAGGATTTTGGTGCCTTTGTTGCTCAGAAGAGGATAGGACTTGAGTGGGGGCGCCAGCCGCACGACTGTATCTCGTATCTCTTTCTAACTTATAGCAATACTCTCTAGCATGTCCTTTTCTGTTACAATAGGTACATTTAACTTTCTTCTTCTCGATACCAGATTTCTGTCTAGCCACAGAGACAGATTCAGGATTGTGAGTTTTCCTGGTAAAGGTACAAGAAGTTACAGTAGCAGGTACAACAGGCCGGCAATGAGCAGCTGATTTAGGTTGCCAATTTCTAGGACAATCTTTAGTTACCTTGTTTCTTTGTGTTTTAGTACGTACAAGTTTGTGAGAAATCTCGTAATTGTCTGCTAATGCTGCAGTTTCCAGAATATCTGAGGTAGTATGGTCGATCAGATATTCTTGTATGTCAGCAGACATACAGTTGTTAAACTCTTCGTGTAGTAACAACTGAACAAGGCTGTCATAGTTGTTACATTTAGCAGCTCTACACCACCTCTGAAATGCAACTTTTTTCTCACGAGCAAACTCTACACAAGTTTGATCTTGTCGTCGTTGTAACGTACGAAATGCTCTTTGATAACTTACAGGTAACAAGTTATATGTCTCTAGAATAGTTTGCTTGACAGCGTCATAACTAATGTACTTGGTAAATGGCAAAGCTGCAGTACAGGTTTGAGCTCTTCCCGTCAAAGCAGTATGCAGCAATGTTGCCCAATGCTTACGTGGCCAGTTCATAGCACGTGCCTGGTTCTCAAACACTTCAAAATATGTGTCTAAGTCACTTTCAAAAAACTTAGGAACCATGGATGCAGCTTTCTGCACATTAAATGGGTCCTGTGATCTATCAGTCTGTTGTCTTCCCAGACGAACATTTTCTCTTTGGAAATCTTCTTCGTTCAATTTCCTCTGTGCCTCTATTTGTGCAGTCTGCAACATAATGAGGCGTTCAAACCTCTCAAACTGTTCCTGAGAGATAGGACCAGTGGGTAATGGAGGAGTAGGGAAATTAACATGTCTTTCTGGACTGTCCTTAGGTCGGACACCTCGTCCAGCCGTCTCTAGAGTGTCTAGATCTGGTCTAGGATAAGTAAATACAGGTGTAGTATACACTGTACTAGTATTAGGCTGTGTCATACTACCAGCTACACTCTGTACTATAGTGTCAGTGAGGGAAGGCATGAGCGAGAACTGATCTACACTAGGCTCAGACACTAGGCTCACTTCTGCTCTAGTTGCTCTTTCATCTTCATCAAATAGAGTCATACTTCCTAATTGTGACACTAGGCTTTCTGAATCTGAATCATAATCAGACATCTCTGTATGAGCAGGAAACAATATATCTTTAATTAATGCTCTGACAGTTTCAGCGGTGTAATTCCTGTTATACGTCACACCGAGATACTTGGCTACTTGCCAACACGTCTGAAGTTTTAATATACTCAACTCAAAGTCAGAGTATCAATTAACTGTTTCACTTTAGCATACATCACGAAAATAATTGTACTACGAGAGAGTGATTATGGGAAACTATAATCCTGATAGGAATTTTAGTGTTGGTTGTCTTAGAGCTAGAACTCATAAATAGTATTTCCATCTCCTTGGATCAAGAGACTCAGTCAAGTACATACATCCACCTGGTATGTTGTACAAGACTAAACTCAAAGTCTTCAGATTAGGAAAGTACTCAAAGTGTTTGATCATAGAGTTACTAGTATGTCAAACTGGACAATTTCTCCAACACCTTGGATCAAGAGCATCCCGGACAGGCCCCCATTTGTTACAAAAAACGCGATTCTAAAAGCTTAGAGATCTCCAGTGAATACTAGAAAGGACGGCCCTTCTAGTATCCAGCCTGTTACTGGGTTTTCGTAACAAGTAGTCAGTATCCTTGTCCAATTATCCATTAAAATTCAGTATTGTTCAATAGTGCTTCAGGATTACAACTGGTAGGCTACTAACTAGAGAAATTAAAATTTAATAAATTTATTAAGTCTAGAGGTATATTATCAAATTAAATTAAATTACAGCAATCAAAATAAAATCAATCTCTCGAGTTCAATATTATTGTGCTGAAAGCACATATCACATTTATAATTCTTAAGTACTGTCAGGTACATTAACATTTAATAAGATATTACAAATATGTACAAGTGTGTGTATGCGTGTAAGTGCTCTTAAGTAGTTAGCTATGTCTCAAGACTCGAATAAGACTCAAACAAGTGACTGACAAAGTCCTCAAATAAACTAACTTCTTGACCGACTGGCAACCCGAACAGTCTGCTTGAACAACAAAGAATGCTAAGCCCAATAGCAATGCAATATCAAGCGACTGCGACACAGAATCAGGAACAAGGAGATAATATAACGACACTAAGTAAGGACCATCCGCAGATCCTCCACAAAAATTACAAAACTCCCATACTACTGAATCTATGTTCAGCATAGGAAAAACGCGACTGTGACAATACACAGAAACCAGTACAAAATTAGGTCAGAAGCTATAGCTAAGGACCTGAGATGTTCAGAGTGTCTAAGCGACACACAACCTCAGTACAACGTCGAAAATCACAAAGTCTATACAATGTTCTGTGAACAAAGTTCTACAGAACTAACAAGAATAATGAGACAGACAATCTGTCCAACCACCAAGCGAGTCTCCAGCAGACTGACTACTTCACGAGAGGTGAGGACACCCCCCCTCGATCACGTGATAGCTACGTGGACAACTGCAGCTCAGAAGCCGGCAGTATAACGAGCGACAAGCGATAATTACAGTAGTTTGACAATCAAGACTAACTGAGCACATTTTATATACATCCTAACAACATAAGCTAAATAACAATATAACAGTCAAATAATAATATAAAGTCATATATTTACGATTTAGCTATTATCGCAAATATAAGCAATATAAAATTAAATGAAAAGGTAATATACATTATATATACATAATAATCATTGTAACCCGTTCAGGGGTTGCAACAAAACGATTTTTGGAAGAGCAGGAGACAGGAGCTGCTAGATAAGCACAGGACAGCTACAGATTTAATTAGGTCTAAGGGAGGCTTCCTGATCATGCGTAGCATTTTGCCTAGAAGAGGAGTGGGCAATGAATGGATGTCAAGGAAAATTGTTGTAAATTACTGGCTAGACAAGTACTGCAAAGAACATTGACAACCAGGACAATGTCTATGGCAAACATGATGTATATGCAAGGAAAGGGGTACATCTCTCAGGGGCAGGAATAGCAGCATTAGCCAACTCTGTCGACGGGGCCTTTGCTGAATGTCTAGGACTTTAAACTGAGAGAAGATTGAGGTATAGGTATGTGTGGGTAACGAATAGGTAGAAGCACGAGGGATGAAAGCAGTAAAAATTGCCAAGATATTTCAGGGATGTGTTCAAAGGATATTGATCATCACATAGTTACTAATAAAAGCAGCAGAACTGGTCAACAAACATAGAAAGTAGAGACCAGAGAGTGACTATCTCCCTTAAGGTTTACTATACTAATAGTAAGAGAGCAAGGATTAAGATAGATGAGCTGAGATTGATTGCATGTGCCGGAAGCACAGATATTATTGCAATAACAGAGACATGGTTCAACCTGAAAGATAGAGAAATGCCTTCTGAGTGCCACATACAAGGCTATAAATTATTCTGCACCAAAAGGGTCAACAGGAAGGGAGGTGGAGGGGCAATGTAAGTCAGAGATTATTTAAAGTGCTGCATTAGAGAAGATATAAAATCAGAAGCGACGGACACTGAATCTGGTTGGCTAATCTTGGGTGTGATTTACATGCCTCAAAACTTTGATAGGGAACACGGGAAACTTCCATGGGACGAAATTACTGAGGCATTTAGATACGAAAATATTGAGTAAACTGGGTATGTTAACTTAAGCCAAACTAATTGGAGAAATTTGACAGGAAATCTTGAGTCTACAGACTTTCTTGATACTATCCAGGAGTGTTTTTTAAAACAGTTTGTGACATAACCAAATAGGGGAAATAGCCTGCTTGACTTCGTTTTTTTCCAACAAGGAATCACTAATTATTAATCTTGAGGATACTGATGAGATTGGGGAATGGATTCACAAATCACTTCGTTTCAATATATCATGGAATTGCCTTAATAACTACAATCAAATCAATGTCCCTGATTTCCGTGCAGCCAATTTTGTAGGGCTCATAAATTATCTGGGTGGGGGTCAACTGGTGTGACCTGACATTATCCTGTGGAACAGGTAGGTGGAGATGGTTGCCAATATGACTTTTTTCGAAGTATAGTTCAAGCTGCCCAGACAGCATATGTTCCAAATTGGGAAATTAGATCAAACGAAAATTACCCTAAAATGGATAAACAATAGATTAAAACATCTCAAAGGTCAAAAGAGAGACATTTACAGGTGAATCAAAAGAGGAGAGAGACACATAGGGAATCAATATATTCAATTAAATAGAGAAATAAAAAAAATTAATAAGAAAATCCAAAAGAGATCATGAAATAGTCACAAAGGATTCTGCTACTTGTGTTTGAGAAGCCTGGGAGTGTGCCGGGGAACTAGGAGGTACCATGAAGTATACTGCCATAGACTAGCTTTGTCTTTATTGAAGAGATTTGGGGTCACAGCAGGCAGTGTGAGGTGTACCGAAGCCAGTCCGGAAGGGGGCGATGCTGGCAGTAGGTCGGATCGGCGCCGTCTGAGAGAGAGAGGCATTGTCGGGTAGGACCACCTTGATGCCTGACCTCTGGAAGGAACTTTTGAAACTAGGCCTACAACAACTCACTCTAGTGGGGAATATAAGAACTAAGCATGTAGGTTTACTGTCTACAATTCCAAGATCAAACCACAAGATTTCTTTTAAATACATAGGAGTAAGATTAAGGAGAAGATAAGCTCATTTAAAAGCTGATCAGGTCAGCTTACCTTTAGTAAGAAATGTGTACAGTCTTCAATACTATTTCATCTCAGTTTTATGCAGGAAGATACTAGTGAAATTCCAGAAATAAAAAAAAATAACAGTCACTAGTAACTTGGTTCTCAGACAAATAGATAAATTAAAACCTAATAAATCCCGGGGACCTGATGAACTGTTCTCGAGTGTTATAAAGTAATGTAAGGAGGAACTTAGCAAACCATTAGCCAGTCTTTTCAACATATCACTATAAACTGGCATAATACCTGATAAGTCTAAAGTGATAAATGTGATACATATCTACAAAGTAGAAGATAGGTCGCTAGCTTTGAATTATAGATTAATTAGTCTAATCTCCATGTAAAACAATTGTGTCACTAATTACCAAGAATGTTCGAAGCCACCTTGAATGACATAAATTGATCAATGAATCTAAGCACGGCTTTACAAAGGGTCGTTCTAGTTTACGAATTTCCTAGTTTGTTTTCACTAAGGTATTGAAGGTTGTAAATTATGGTAATGAATATGATTTTGTGTATATGGACTTCAGTAAGGCCTGACAGACTTCTACATAGGAGACTGTTGAGGAAAGTGGAGGCACACGAATAGAAGGGAAATTTTTTCATCGATAGAGGCATGGTTGACAGGTAAGCAACAGATAGTTTGCATAAATTTGGAGAAATCTGAGTGTGGACGCGTCACAAACGGTGTTCGATAAGGGTCAGTGTTGGGCCCTTTGTTGTTCACAGTATACATGAGTGACATAGATGAGGGAATAAATAGCGACATAAGCAAGTTTGCAGATGACATTAAAATAGGCCATCAGAATAATCTTAATGAGGACACGAGAGTGCTACAGGAAGATATGGATAGTTAATAAATTAGACACTTGTGCAACACTTGGTGAAGATAGTGAAGATTAGGAGTTTGACGTAATTAGTCGCTCAGCCTCGAGTCGATGCAATCAGCAACACTTGGTGTTGCACATCTCTAATTTATCAACTTGTCGGTTCCACAAACCATTTATCTACATTACTGTCAGACACAGCAACATCTTGGGATCTTGATACAGGAAATTCTACACCTGTCTAAACCTACAGACAACCTACTTCCACATGTGAATTTATCCAGCGTGACAACGCCTACAACTACTTCACCTCACCTGATAAGATTTTCTTCGTATTTTTAACCCCGGAGGGTTAGCCACCCAGGATAACCCAAGAAAGTCAGTGAGTCATCGAGGACTGTCTAACTTATTTCTATTGGGGTCCTAAATCTTGTCCCCCAGGATGCGACCCACACCAGTCGACTAACACCCAGGTACTTATTTGCTGCTAGGTGAACAGGATAACACGTGTAAGGAAACGTGTCGAAATGTTTCCACCCGCCGGGAATCGAACCTGGGCCCTTCGTGTGTGAAGCGGGAGCTTCAGCCACCAGGCCACCGGACTGGTACTGTACAGTCTGTACTTTATAAGCTCCTTCTCTCATATGGTGTATTCTTATCAAGACTGACGGACTGATTATATTGACACCAGGCTGAGGGACTGATTACCTCAAACTTCTTCTGATCTTCACCATTCTTTGTATTGGACTGACGAAACTACTATGTGGCGAAACGTTTCTACAGTAAAGTTACCCAAGTGTTGCGCATGTGTCTAATTTGTCAACTTGTCGGTTCTCTGGACCATTTATCTACAAGATCTGGATAGGCTGATGTAGAGAAAGGAGAAGTGACAGATGCAGTTTAATGTAGACAAATGTGAGGTTTTATGTCTGGAAAAAGAGAATAACCAAGGCACTGATAAACTAAATATTGTAGATCTTATTCCAAATACGTAAACGAATTAGGAGTTTTGGTTAGCAGTAATATAAAGCCGAGACAACAAAACGTAAGTGTTTTCTATAAAGCATATAGAATTCATAGTTTCATATCAAGAAGTTTAAATAATAGGAGTCCTCAGGTTATACTTTAACTTGGTATATCCATTTAGATTATGCTGCGAACTTCTGATCACAATATCTAACCAGTACAGGACTCTCAGGATAGGGGAAAGCACTGGTTTGGTAACAGAGTTGTGGATAAGTTAAGCAAACTTCCAAATAGCGTCACTGAAGCTAAAACATTACCTTAAATAACTTTAAAAATAGATATGTGTGAGTTGGACTCCCTAGTATGAGCCAACAAGCATACTACAATGCTTCTTCCTTATGTTCTTATCATCTGGACAGTTTCGCTCCCTGTTTCCTCATACTAAGATTTACAACAAGGATCCTGATCTCTTGAATCACCTCGTCTCTTTATTTTTTTCTTGATGGAAGACAATCCAACTTGAAGCGAGCATTAAAACACCTGCTGATGTTATGTCAGTCATCTCCAATAATAGATTAAGTTTTCGTTCCACAGCTTCATGCAAGACTTTAGCCAAAGTTCTACAGTTTCCTGCAAGACTTTAGCCAAAGTTCCACAATTTCATACAAGACTTTAGCCAAAGTTCCACAGCTTCATGGAAGACTTTAGCCAGTTTCACAGTAGGACACAGTTATCATTGCTTGTTTACTTGCCCTTATATCTAGTTACAATAGCCTACTCATTTTCAAAAGCTACTCTAGCCTGTTCACCATCTTATGAGCCCCCAGGAATCACAGCTTGATAACTTGGTTATTAAGCATCAAGTATCACAGGATGTTCCCTCATTATTAGCAGTTATCAGTTTGTTCACTTAGCGCTTTACCACCAACTATACTTATTCTCCTTCACTCTCTTTTCTCTGTCATCATTACCTTCTACTTGGAATCTAACATAAGAACATAAGAACATAAGAAAGAAGGAACACTGCAACAGGCCTACTGACCCACGCGGAGCAGGTCCATGTCCCCTCCCCCCAGATTAGACCAATGACCCACCCAGTCTGGTCATCCCCACTCAAGGATGGAGCACTGTACCAGACCAAGCAGCAAAGCTAGTCAGGTCCAACTCACACCCACCCACACCCACTCATGTATTTATCTAACCTATTTTTAAAACTGCACGTTTTAGCCTCAATAACTGTACTCGGGAGCTTGTTCCACTCATCCACAACTCTATTACCAAACCAGTGATTTCCTATATCCTTCCTGAATCTGAATTTTTCCATCTTGAAACCATTGCTGCGAGTTCTGTCTTGGCTGGAAATTTTCAGCACACTATTTACATCCCCTTTATTTATTCCTGTTTTCCATTTATACACCTCGATCATATCCCCCGTAATTCTACGCCTTTCGAGAGAGTGCAGATTCAGGGCCCTCAGTCTATCCTCATAGGGAAGATTTCTGATACATGGGATCATCTTTGTCATCCTCCTTTGTACGTTTTCCAGAGCATTTATATCCATTCTGTAATACGGTGTCATGTAGGGGGGTAATGATTAGGGGAATATGAGGGTAAGAGGAGGGAGTCAGTAGGTAGGGGACAGGCGTGGCAGTAGGAGGGATGAGTGCGGAGGTTGGTAGGTAATGTGAGGTCACTGGTGACTACAACTTCTCCTCTCATTACTCTACCCACCACTCCGCACTACTCACCCTCTCACTAATAAACTAATGAATAAATAACGGGGACAGTGAATATTACTATTCTAATCAAACACAGTTTATTGTTAAGTCTTTGTACAATAATATATTTGGGAACAGGAGAACATTATTGTGGTTTAGACAAATGGGGTGGTACATATAAGCAGTGAGACAGGGAACACAATCAACTTGACGAAAATGAGTGTAACTTACAATATAGTACAGAGGACAGTTCACTACAGGAACAAAGCCACAGGTCCCAAGACCTAGACAGCACGAGTACTGCTCCAAGCCAGCACTCTGCCCAATGTCTCCAGCAGTCTCTCCTCCCGAGACTCTCCAGCTCAGCTCTGCTCCCAGGCCAGAGCTCTGCCCGAATCTGTCTGCTCAGCTGTTCCTTGGGCTTATATTGTCCCGAGAGCACCCCGCACAATGAGGTGTGCACACGTGGTGTTGATCTGACGCCGTCCAGAACAAAAGACCTGTCTTAAGCCGAAAAGGCGTGGCTCTGACAGACATTTGCCAAGGCAAGGTGTGACCATATAATTGGTTAAATTAGGTCTCCCCAGAGACCTCACAAGCCCAGCTGAACTACATCACAACGGTGACCAGAATTGAGCAGCATAGTCTAAATAAGGCCTAACTAAGGATATATAGAGTTGAAGAACAACTTGAGTACTTCTATTATTAATACTTCTAGATATGAAGCCAAGAATTCTGTTAGCTTTATCGAGAACACTAATGCACTGTTGTCTTGGTTTTAAATTACTGCTAACCAGAACTCCTAAATCCTTTTCGCAATCGGTAGTATTAAGATCTACATTATTTAGTTTATATGTGGCATGGTTATTTAACTCTCCAACATTTAGAACTTTGCATTTGTCAGTATTAAACTGCATCTGTCACTTCTCCGACCATTGCGTCAGTCTATTCAAATCATCCTGGAGTGCTCTAATATCCTCATTAGAATGAATTGAATGGCCTATTTTGGTGTCATCAGCAAATTTGCTTATGTCGCTATTTATTCCCTCATCTAACACTAACCCCTGAGGAACACCGCTTCTGAGGTGCCCCCATTCTGATTTCTCCCCATTTATGCAAACTCTCTGCTGTCTATTTGTCAGCCATGCCTCTATCAAGGAAAAAATTTCTCCTATTCTGTGTGCCCTAAGTTTCCTCAATAGCCTCTGGTGTGGAACTCTATCGAAAGCCTTACTGAAGTCCATATACACAATATCAAATTCATTACCATGATCTACCCCCTCAAACACCTTAGTGAAAAAAGTTAGTAAATTCGTAAGACAGGAACGCCCCTTTGTAAAACCGTGTTGAGAATCATTAATCAATCTGTGCCTGTCAAGATGGCTACGAATTGCTTCAGCAATTATTGATTCCATAAATTTTCCCACTATGGAGGTAAGGCTTATTGGTCTATAGTTCGAAGCCAAGGACCTGTCACTTATCAGGCACTATGCCAGTTTGTAGTGACATGTTAAAAAGATTAGACAAAGGTATGCTAAGTTCATCTTCACATTCCTTTAACACCCTTGCAAACAGTTCATCAGGACCTGGGGAATTGTTAGGTTTTAGTTTCTCTATTTGTCTGAGGACCATGTCACTAGTTACCACTATCATACATAGTTTATTATCATCCTGTTCTACGTAATCTATTATTTCAGGAATATCGCTAGTTGAAAGTTAAGACACTTGTGCAACATCTGGTTATCTTTATTGTAAACGTTTCGCCATCCAGTGGCTTTATCAATACAAATTCTGGGACATAATTAGAAAACAGAAGAACTATATTCAAAAGATGAGGTAATCAGTCCCTCAGCCTTGGAGGTGGTGTTTACAACACCGTGGTTGTAGAGATTCTGAAGCACAGGTAAGGAAACTGGCGCTTATATAGTCGTCAGTGAAGAGAAACGTGTAGCAGACGAGGGCATAGTCACTGGTAGGCGGGATTCCCCAGTGGAAGTAGGTCCTTCCCAAATTGATGGGCTAGTTGTAGAAGTCGTGAAGAAGGTCATGTAGATGTCCTCTGAATCAAGATACCATGATGTTGCAGTGCCTGACAAGTTGTGCAACACAGGTATACAATACCGACAAGATGAAAGTTAAGACACTTGTGCAACATCTGGTTATCTTTATTGTAAATGTTTCGCCATCCAGTGGCTTTATCAATACATCTTGTCGGTATTGTATACCTGTCTTGCACAACTTGTCAGGCACTGCAACATCATGGTATCTTGATTCAGAGGACATCTACAAGACCTTCTTCACGACTTCTACAACTAGCCCATCAATTTGGGAAGGACCTACTTCCACTGGGGAATCCCGCCTACCAGTGACTATGCCCTCGTCTGCTATACGTCTCTCTTCACTGACGACTATATAAGCGCCAGTCTCCTTACCTGTGCTTCAGAATCTCTACAACCACGGTGTTGTAAACACCACCTCCAAGGCTGAGGGACTGATTACCTCATCTTTTGTATATAGTTCTTCTGTTTTCTAATTATGTCCAAGAATTTGTATTGATAAAGCCACTGGATGGCGAAACGTTTACAATAAAGATAACCAGATGTTGCACAAGTGTCTTAACTTTCATCTTGTCGGTATTGTATACCTGTCTTGCACAATATCGCTAGTATTTTCCTGGGTGAAAACTGAGAGGAAGTAGGTATTTAGTATTTCACACATATCCTTATCACTGTCAGTGATCTGACCAGAGTTACTCTTAAGTGGGCCAATCTTGTCCCTAATCTTACTTCTGTATACCTGAAAGAACCCTTTTGGGTTAATCTTTGAATCCCTTGCGACCTTAGCCTCATAATCCCTTTTTGCTTTTCTTATTCCTTTTTTTATTTCTCTCTTTAATTGAATATATTGATTTCTTAACTGCCCATCCCCTCTTTTGATACGCCTATATATGCCTCTCTTTTGACCAATGAGATGTTTTAATCTATTGTTCATCCTTTTGGGATCATTTTTGTTAGATTTAATTTCCCTACCCGGAACAAAAGTTCTCTGGGCAGCTAGAACTATGCTCTGAAAAATGTTATATTGGCAACCAAGATCACCTACCTGACCCATAGTCAGGACATCCCAATTTAGCCCACCGAAGTAATTTTTCAGTCCCATGAAGTAGGCCAAGCGAAAATCTGGGACAGAGATTTGATTGCAGTTATCTGGGTAATTCCATGATATATTGAAACTAAGTGATTTGTGATCACTTTCCCCAAGCTCATCATTAACCTCAAGATTATTAATTAGTGAATCTTTGTTGGCAAGAACCAAGTCAAGCAGATTGTTTCCTCTAGTTGGTTCTGTCACAACCTGTTCTAAAAAGCAATCCTGAACCGTATCAAGAAAGTCACTAGACTCAAGATTTCCTGTCATATTGTTCCAATCAATTTGTCTAAAGTTAAAATCTCCCATTATCACAACATTTTCATATCTAGATGCCTTATGAATTTCGTCCCATAACAGCTTACTGCACTCCCTATCAAGGTTTGAGGGTCTATAAATCACACCCAAAATTAATTTGTCACGTCCCTCGAGAAACTGTAGCCAAACCGATTCTGTGTTCGATGTTTCTAATCTTACATCATGTCTAAGACAACAATTTAAATTTTCTCTGACATACATCGCCACACCACCCTTCCTGTTGACCCTATCAGTGTGGAATAGTTTATAACCCTGTATGTTGCATTCAGAAGGCATTTCTCTATCTTTCAGGTTGAACCAGGTCTCTGTTATACCAATAATATCTATATTACCTACACTTGCAAGTAATTCTAGCTCATCTATCTTATTTCTTAGACTCCTACTATTTGTATAGTAAACCTTTAGGGAGCTAGTCACTCGTTGCCCTCTACTATCTCTCTTTGTTTGTTGATCAATTGATTTGCCATTACTAGCAACTTTATTTTGAATATTGTCTTTTAAACATATCCCTGAGGTATCCCGGTAATAACTGCTGTTTTTAACCCTAATGCTACAGCCTGACTGTTTCCCACAAACACCCATACCTCTATAATCTATTAGTTTAAATTCCTAGACAAGTCATCAATTACCCTCTCAATTGAATTGGCTAATGCAACCATTCCACCCCAAGAGAGATGAACCCCATCCCTTGCGTACATATCACATTTGCCAAAGAAAAGGTCCCAGTTATCAATGAATGGGATTGCAAGTTCCTTGCAGTACCTGTCTAGCCAGCAATTTATACCAATTGCCCTAGACATCCATTTATTGCTCACTCCCTTTCTAGGCAAGATGCTACATATGACTGGGATCCCTCCCTTAGACCTAACTACTTCTATGGCTGACATGTACTTATCCAGCAGCTCCTCTCTCCTGCCCTTCCCAGTGTCATTACCCCAGCACTAAGACAGATAATCGGCTTGTTCCCATTACCTGCCATAATATTATCCAACCTGCTGACTATGTCACCAACACCAGCTCCAGGAAGACACACTCTCTGTCTGAACTTTCTGTCTCTGTTACAATATGCACGGTCCATATATCTTACCTGAGAATCGCCTACTATTAAAATATTCTTACCTTGATTAGCAGGGGAATCAGTGGTACCTTCAACCTCACTAACCACTGAAGTACACTCGTCTTGGGGAACAAAGAATCGATTTCCTACCTTCACATCTCTATTAACTCTCCTCATCTTCCTTCTTCCTGTACTGTGAACCACTTGCCACTTAAAGCGGCTGCCACTATCACTGTTGGTGACCATTCCTTCCTTACCAGCTAAATCCTTCTCACACTCACTCACAAACTCATCTATGCGAAGCTTCAGCTTCCTATTTTCCTCTTGAAGAAGTAGAATCTTTTTCTTCAACACATAAACCTGGGATTCTAAAGCACTACAAGAAGCCATGGTATGGGTAACAGCCCACGCTAACTTCCAAGAGCTTGGCAGGTATGACCGCACTTGACCACTGACCTCAGCGTACTGTACTTCAAGAACTGATTCAGTACCTCAAGCGCTGACTCTTAGCACTGCAAGCACTGTCTCATTACCTCAAGCATTGAAACAGTACCTCAAGCATTGGCTCAGTACCTCAAGCACTGACTCTCAGCACTGCAAGCACTGTCTCATTACCTCAAGCATTGACTCAGTACCTCAAGCATTGACTCAGTACCTCAAGCATTGACTCAGTACCTCAAGCATTGACTCAGTACCTCAAGCATTGACTCAGTACCTCAAGCATTGACTCAGTACCTCAAGCATTGACTCAGTACCTCAAGCATTGACTCAGTACCTCAAGCATTGACTCAGTACCTCAAGCATTGACTCAGTACCTCAAGCATTTACTCAGTACCTCAAGTATTGACTCAGTACCTCAAGCATTAACTCAGTACCTCAAACAATGACTCAGTACCTCAAGTATTGACTTGTTACCTCAAGTATTGACTCAGTACCTCAGGCATTCACTCGGTACCTCAAGCACTGACTCAGTACCTCAAGCATTGACTCAGTACCTCAAGCATTGACTCAGTACCTAAAGCATTTACTTGGTACCTCAAGAATTGACTCGGTACCTCAGGCATTGACTCGGTACCTCAAGCATTGACTTGGTACCTCAAGCATTGACTCAGTACCTCAAAAATTGACTCGGTACTTCAAGCACTGACTCAGTACCTCAAGCACTGACACAGTACCTAAAGCATTGACTTGGTACTTCAAGCACTGACTTGGTACCTCAAGCATTGACTCAGTACCTCAGGCATTTACTTGGTACCTCAAGAATTGACTCGGTACCTCAAGCATTGGCTTTGTACCTAAAGCATTGACTCAGTACCTCAAGCATTGACTCAGTACCTCAAGCATTGACTCAGTACCTCAAGTATTTACTCAGTACCTCAAGCATTGTCTCGGTATCTCAAGCATTGACTCAGTACCTCAAACATTGACTTGGTACCTCAAGCATTGACTCAGTACCTCAAGCATTGACTCAGTACCTCAAGCATTGACTCAGTACCTCAAGCATTGACTCAGTACCTCAAGCATTGACTCAGTACCTCAAGCACTGACTCAGTACCTCAAACATTGACTCGGTACCTCAAGCATTGACTTGGTACCTCAAGCATTGACTCAGTACCTCAAGCATTGACTCAGTACCTCAAGCATTGACTCAGTACCTCAAGCATTGACTTGGTACCTCAAGCATTGACTCAGTACCTCAAGCATTGACTCAGTACCTCAAGCATTGACTCAGTACCTCAAGCACTGACTCGGTACCTCAAACATTGACTCGGTACCTCAAACATTGACTCGGTACTTCAAGCATTGGCTTAGAACCTCAAGCATTGACTTGGTACCTTAAGTATTTACTCAGTGCCTCAAGCATTGACTCAGTACCTTAAGTATTTACTCAGTACCTCAAGCATTGCCTCGGTACCTTAAGTATTTACTCAGTACCTCAACCATTGACTTGGTACCTCAAGCACTGACTCAGTACCTCAAGCATTGACTCAGTACCTCAAGCATTGACTTGGTACCTCAAGCACTGACTCAGTACTTCAAACATTGACTCAGTACCTCAAGCATTGACTTGGTACCTCAAGCATTGACTCAGTACCTCAAGCATTGACTTGGTACCTCAAGCATTGACTCAGTACCTCAAGCATTGACTCAGTACCTCAAGCATTGACTCAGTACTTCAAGCATTGACTCAGTACCTCAAGCATTGACTCAGTACCTCAAGCATTGACTCAGTACTTCAAGCATTGACTCAGTACTTCAAGCATTGACTCAGTACCTCAAGCATTGACTCAGTACCTCAAGCATTGTATCAAGCATTGACTCCGTACCTCAAGCATTGACTCAGTACCTCAAGCATTGACTCAGTACCTCAAGCACTGACTCAATACCTCAAGCATTGACTCAGTACCTCAAGCATTGACTCAGTACCTCAAGCATTGACTCAGTACCTCAAGCATTGACTCAGTACCTCAAGCATTGACTCAGTACCTCAAGCATTGACTCAGTACTTCAAGCATTGACTCAGTACCTCAAGCATTGACTCAGTACCTCAAGCATTGACTCAGTACTTCAAGCATTGACTCAGTACCTCAAGCATTGACTCAGTACCTCAAGCACTGCCTCAGCACCTCATGCTCTGTCTCAGCACATCAAGCACTGAGTCAGCACCTCAAGCACTGTCTCAGCACATCAAGCACTGAGTCAGCACCTCAAGCACTGTCTCAGCACCTCAAGCACTGTCTCAGCACCTCAAGCACTGTGTGAGCACCTCAAGCACTATCTCAATACCTTAAGCACTGTATGAGCACCTGAAGCACTGAGCACCTGAAGCACTGTCTCAGCACCTCTAGCACTGTCTCAGCACCTCTAGCACTGTCTCAGCACCTCAAGCACTGTCTCAGCACCTCAAGCAATGTCTCAGCAGCTCCTGGACCTGGAGGTTACCTGGAGGTTATTCCGGGGATCAACGCCCCCGCGGCCCGGTCCATGACCAGGCCTCCCGATGGATCAGGGACTGATCAACTAGGCTGTTACTGCTGGCCGCACGCAGTCCAACGTACGTGCCACAGCCCGGCTGATCCGGCACTGACTTTAGGTATCTGTCCAGCTCTCTACTGAAGGCAGCCAGGGGTTTATTGGCAATTCCCCTAATGCTTGATGGGAGGCTGTTGAACAGTCTTGGGCCCCGGATACTTATGGTGTTTTCCCTTAGTGTACCAATGGCGCCTCTACTTTTTATTGGGGGCATTTTGCATCGCCTGCCCAGTCTTATACTTTCGTAGGGAGTGATTTCGGTGTGCAGATTTGGGACCATTCCTTCCAAGATTTTCCAAGTGTAGATTATGATATATCTCTCCCTCCTGCGTTCCAACGAGTACAAGTCAAGTGCTTCCAAGCGTTCCCAGTAGTTAAGGTGCTTGACAGAACTTATACGTGCAGTAAAGGATCTCTGTACACTCTCTAGATCTGCGATTTCACCTGCTTTGAATGGAGATGTTAATGTACAGCAGTATTCCAGCCTAGAGAGAACAAGTGATTTGAAGAGGATTATCATTGGCTTGGCATCTCTCGTTTTGAACGTTCTCATTATCCATCCTATCATTTTCTTTGCACTTGCGATCGTGGCACTGTTGTGATCCTTGAAAGTGAGATCCTTAGACATTACTACTCCCAGGTCCCTTACATTATTTTTTTACTCTATTGTATGGCCGGAGTCAGTAGTATACTCTGTTCTAGTTATTATCTCCTCCAGTTTTCCATAACGGAGTAGTTGGAATTTGTCCTCATTGAACATCATATTGTTTTCCGTTGCCCACTGGAAAACTTTGTTTATATCTTCTTGGAGGTTAACCGCGTCCTCAGCAGATGACAGCCTCATGCAGATCCTATTATCATCCGCAAAGGATGATACAGTGCTGTGATGTATATCTCTGTCTATGTCTGATATGAGGATGAGGAATAAGATGGGGGCGAGTACTGTGCCTTGTGGAACAGAGCTCTTCACTATGGCAGCCACTCAATACCTTAAGCACTGTATGAGCACATGAAGCACTGAGCACCTCAAGCACTGTCTCAGCACCTCTAGCACTGTCTGGGCAGCTCAAGCACTGTCTCAGCACCTTAAGCACTGTCTCAGCACCTCAAGCACTGTCTCAACACCTCAAGCACTGCCTTAGCACCTCTAGCACTGTCTGGGCACCTCAAGCACTGTCTCAGCACCTCAAGCACTGCCTCAGCAGCTCAAGTACTGTCTCAGCACCTTAAGCACTGACTCTCTCAGCTCTAGTAATTACTAATTCAACTTTTTACTCTCCCTCTGAAGTCATTTAGCCGAGCAATTAAATAAGACATTATTTACAAGTAATTAGAGGTTAGCAACTCTGAATGTGATATAATCATAGGTTTGAACCTTCCTGGTTTCTGACACAAAAGTTGCTGAATATAATGTTAAGACTTAGGAGAAAGGTCACCTGTGATTAGTGCTGATGACGATAGTCAGGTATTTAACTGTGTCCAGGTGAGCGGAAGATGTGCGTGGTGGGGGAGGTGGTTGACGGCTGGGGAAGTAGGGTGAGGTGGAGAAAGGTCGGGAGGTGATTGGTGGGGAAGGTGGATAGGGATGCGTTTGCTTGCTGGTGTATACTAGCTTATCAGGTGTACCCATTTATGTCTTCGTTATTTGTAGTAATTAATGTTATTTATTAAATATTTTTGGTGTTATGAGGAAACATTGTTCAGGGGTGTGAATGGTGGTGTTACTGGATGTTTTTACTCCCAGCAATATACTTCAATTTTATTGAACATAAATATCCATACTTATTGCATTATAAGTAATAACTTTCATCTGAACATGTATGTCTTTGGTCGAATAATGAATCTATGTACAAATACATATTTGTGCAGACGGATGATTGCACGACGCCAGTCTTGCCCTGACTACTGGAGTCAACTCAGTGTGTTAGCAGTGTTGGGTATGCAAGGTATGTTGGGTATGCAAGGTATGTTGGGTATGCAAGGTATATTAGGCCACACGGAGGTAGATATGAATCAGGGCCGATGGAGACATGTGACAACTCCTGCAAATACTTAAACAAAATTTGTGAAATAATGTGCCCAGATAAACAGTGTTGTAACATGGCTGATGTTTGGTACATGAGTTGTACGTGTAAATAATGTTAGTTCCCAATGTTTTATTTAATGATCTAATAATACGTATGCACTGGATATATCGACCGAGAGGTCCATGTTTGTGTTTGTACACTGACAGTAATGGTGTAGTCGATAAGATTTAAATCCAATAAACATAATTAACAATAAAAGATAATACGATTATTTGGACGATA
>NC_091305.1:31656546-31685905 GCF_038502225.1 Cherax quadricarinatus
TAGGATTAGGCTAAAATAAATTGTTCTTGTTATAATAAGGTTAGGTAAGTTTTCTAAGATTCTTTTAGTGCAAAATTAAAAATTTTTACATTAACATTAATGAAAAAAATATATCTTTAAACGTATAAGAGAAATTTTTAGAAAGGACATAATTTTAAATGAGTTCTTGCTAATTGACCAGTTTTACATATTCGGCACGACATATATATATATATGTCGTGCCGAATATGTAAAACTGGTCAATTAGCAAGAACTCATTTAAAATTAAGTCCTTTCTGAAATTTTCTCTTTTACGTTTAAAGATATATTTTTTTCATTAATGTTAATGTAAAAAATTTTAATTTTGCACCAAAAGAATCTTAGAAAACTTACCTAACCTTATTATAACGAGAGCAATTTATTTTAACCTAACCCAACTAAATATATTTTAAATACGTTTACAATAATTTAGTACTAAACAAACACAATCAAACATATTTTTTTCGTTAGGTTCAGAATGATTTTGGCGATAGTATTGCATACACAAATTTTCACTTGTCCTATATGGCAAGATGAGCGTTGCTATTTAAGCCAAGATCGCAAGTTCTGCCTATTCGGCACGACATATATATATATATATATATATATATATATATATATATATATATATATATATATATATATATATATATATATATATATATATATATATATATATATATATATATATATATACATGTGGACATGGACAGAGAAAAACTTCCTACAAGGTGGAAGAAAAAAAAGGGGGTTGTGCTAAAACATGGTGGCCGAAGGCAATGAGCCTCGGAGGCTTCACTGCACACCTTCCTGCATCTGGACAGATACTGCAACACAGTAGCGGCCTAGTAGCGGCCAGTGTAAAGAGGCAGGGCCAGGAGCTATGAATCGACCCCTGCAACCACAACTAGGTGAGTACATCAAAACACATAGGGAGACATCACTGCAGCTGAGCTGTGATGTAACAGGGTACGGTCTTGTCTGGAACGGTGAAACAGTCATCATGGAGTAGTCACTGCAGGGTTCACTCATCCTGGGGCACAACCTGCTGGTGCGCTCGAGTAAGGCATTGTCAGTACTTGGTAACTGGGCAAAACTTCTTCTGGCAAGTGACTCAGGAGGACATTTCACGACTGGTACTGTTGCTGAGGAGTCACTGCAGGGAACGTGGCACAGTACAGCTTAGTGAATCATAAAAAAAATAAGAACATAAGAAGGAAGGAACACTGCAGCAGACCTACTGGCCCATGTGAGGCAGTTCCAAATCTCCTAGCGGCTTAAGCCAATGCCCCAACCTAGTCAGGTCAGGTCACATTCACTTAAGGAAGGAACACGGCAACTGACCTAGTAGCACAAGCTAATCAGGTCCAACTCACACCCACCCACACCCACTCATGTATTTATCTAACCTATTTTTAAAACTACACAACGTTTTATCCTCTATAACTGTACTCGGGAGTTTGTCCCACTCATACACAACTCTATTACCAAACCAGTGCTTTCCTATATCCTTCTTGAATCTTAAATTTTCCAACTTAAAAACCATTGCTACAAGTCCTGACTAGGCTAGATATTTTCAGCGCGTTATTTACATCCCCTTTATTTATTCCTCTCTTCCATTTATACACCTCAATCATATCCCCCCTAATTCTACGCCTTTCTAGAGAGTGCAGATTCAGGGCCCTCAGTCTATCCTCATAGGGAAGGTTTCTGATACGTGGGATCAACTTTGTCATCCTCCTTTGTATGTTTTCCAGAGCATTTATGTTCATTCTATAATATGGTGACCAAAACTGTGCAGCATAGTCTAAATGAGGCCTAACCAAGGATATATAATGTTGAAGAACAACCTGAGGGTTCTTATTATTTATGTTTCTTGATATAAAGCCAAGGATTCTGTTAGCTTTATTGCAAACACTTATGCACTGCTGTCTTGGTTTCAGATTATTGCTAACCAGAACTACTAAATCTTTTTTGCAATCCGTAATATTAAGATCTACATTATTTAGTTTATATGTGACATGGTTATTTTCCTGTCCAACATTTAGAACTTTGCATTTGTCTATATTAAACTGCATCTGCCACTTCTCTGACCACTGCATCAGTCTATTCAAATCCTCCTGGAGTGCTCTAATGTCCTCGTCACAATGAATTCGACGGCCTATTTTGGTGTCATCGGCAAACTTGCTTATGTCACTCTTTATGCCCTCATCATTGTCGTTTACACAGATTGTGAACAACAGAGGGCCCAACACTGACTCCTGTGGAACACCGCTCACCATTTATGCAAACTCTCTGCTGCCTATTTGTCAACCATGCCTCTATCCAGGAAAAAAATTCTCCTCCTATTCCATGTGCCTTAATTTTCCTCAATAGTCTCTGATGTCGGACGCTGTCAAAAGCCTTACTGAAGTCCATATACACAATATCATATTCATTACCATGATCTACCTCCTCAAATACCTTAGTGAAAAAAGTTAATAAATTCATAAGGCAGGAATGCCCCTTTGTAAAACCGTGCTGAGATTCGTTGATTAATATATGCTTTTCAAGGTGGCTACGAACTGCCTCGGCAATTATTGATTCCATAAATTTTCCCACTATGGAGGTTAGGCTTATTGGTCTATAGTTCGAAGCTAAGGACCTGTCACCTGCTTTGAAAATAGGTATCACATTCGCCATTTTCCTCATATCTGGCACCATGCCAGTCTGAAGTGATATGAAGAAAATAAATGGTATAAAATACCGACAATGTGGAAACATAAACACATTTGCAGTTTAATGTGATCCTTTATTGACAACGTTTCACCCACACAGTGGGCTTTTTCAAGTCACAAACAGATCTGTTTGTGACTGGAAAAAGCCCACTGTGTGGGTGAAACGTTGTCAATAAAGGATCACATTAAACTGCATATGTGTTTATGTTTCCACTGTAGTGATATGTTGAAAAGATTAGCCAAAGGTTTACTAAGCTCCTCCTTGTATTCCTTTAGAACCCTTGCGTACAGTTCACCAGGACCTGGGGATTTGTTGGATTTTAATTTATCTATTTGCCTAAGGACCATGTCACTTGTGTCCCTAATCGTGCATAGTTTCTTATCATCCTGTTCTACATAATTTATTGTTTCTGGAATATCGCTAGCATCTTCCTGTGTAAAAACTGAGAGGAAGTATGCGTTAAAAATTCTGCACATTTCCTTATCACTGTCCGTGAGCTGACCCAAGTAACTTTTGAGTGGGCCTATCTTGTCCCTGATCTTACTTCTGTATACCTGAAAGAATCCTTTTGGGTTAGTCTTCGATTCTCTTGCAACTTTAACCTCATAATCTTTTTTTGCTTTTCTTATTCCCTTTTTTATTTCTCTCTTTAACTGGATATATTGATTTCTTAGTTGCCCCTCTCCTCTTTTGATTTGCCTATATATGCCTCTCTTTTGACCAGTGAGATATTTTAATCTATTGTTCATCCATTTAGGATCATTTTGTTTTTATCTGATATCCCTATTTGGAACATAAGTTGTCTGAGCAGCTAGAACTATGCCCTGGAAAACGTCATATCGGCAACCATCACCACCTACCTGACCCTTAGTCAGGTCATTCCAATTCAGCCCAGCTAAGTATTTTTTCAGCCCTATGAAATCAGCCAAGCGGAAGTCAGGGACGGAGACTTGATTGCCATTATTAGGTAATTCCATGATATATTAAAACTGAGTGATTTTTAATCACTTTCCCCAAGCTCATCATCAAGATTATTAATTAGCATTTCCCTGCTGGCAAGAACCAAGTCAAGCAGGTCATTTCCTCTAGTTGGTTCTGTCATAGCAGTGACATCATCTGGGAGTCGTAGCAGCTTACATTGTAACTGGTGTGAGTGGGCTACCAATCAAAGTAACAGCATACTTTGTGCCATGACACGAATCAGACAATCACCTGCCGACAGGGCTACTGTGGCTTGATGATGTCATCCTCCTGAAAGAGCAGAGATTAGACTGAGCATCCCTAGACTGGTTTCTACTCTTAACTGTACTCTGAGGGTCAGGAGGTGGGGTGATAAGAGTCTCAACGCCATGCCTGAGTGGCGCCTGCTACGACTCAGGCATGGCATCTACGAGCGGCGAGCATAAGAACTATCTATACACAGGAGCTGGACACTTGTAACGTGATGCTTGGATTGACTGTGTCAGTTGTCTAACGGTCACAACAGGGTGATGGGTAACACGAGAATGTTAACAAGGGTCTGGACTCAGACCACACTGTGGTCTATACACTCACCTGGACTCAGACCACACTGTGGTCTATACACCCACCTGGACTCAGACCACACTGTGGTCTATACACCCACCTGGACTCAGACCACACTGTGGTCTATACACCCACCTGGACTCAGACCACACTGTGGTCTATACACCCACCTGGACTCAGACCACACTGTGGTCTATACACCCACCTGGACTCAGACCACACTGTGGTCTATACACCCACCTGGACTCAGACCACACTGTGGTCTATACACCCACCTGGACTCAGACCACACTGTGGTCTATACACTCACCTGGACTCAGACCACACTGTGGTCTATACACCCACCTGGACTCAGACCACACTGTGGTCTATACACCCACCTGGACTCAGACCACACTGTGGTCTATACACTCACCTGGACTCAGACCACACTGTGGTCTATACACCCACCTGGACTCAGACCACACTGTGGTCTATACACCCACCTGGACTCAGACCACACTGTGGTCTATACACTCACCTGGACTCAGACAGCTTCATCGGGGACACATGTAAACTTGCACACTTGCACGCACATGTGGTTATTACATGGCATGACATCGTGAGTGATGTGATGTGACATTGCGAGGTGGCGTCAGGGCAGACGTCCAGGGTGACGTCGGGCATACATTTTGGGTGACGTCACAAGGTTGCATCCTGGAGTGACGTCGGGCAGACATCGCAAGGTGACGCTGGATAGACATCATGAAGTGACGTCCTGGTTGATGTCGCGAGGTTGCATCAGACAGCAGGGTGACATCGGGGGTGACATAAGGCAACATCCTGGAGTGATGTTGCAAGTTGATGTCAGCAGCACGGTGACATCGCGATATGACGCCGCGAGGTGATGTCGGGGGTGACGTCCAATAGCGTCAGGCAGCAAACAACACATGGCTTGGTAACCCACGTGGCTCACTCCAAATGGCTTATAGATCCATGTGGCTTGCAGATCAACATGACTTGGAGATCCATATGGCCTTATCTACAGTGCTAGTCATGGCAATATGCCGGATGAGCACCCCGGAATAATAACGTGACGAAAATTAAAAGTCTACCATACAGGGGGGAAGAGTCTTTTTTTGTCAGTGCATTATGCCAGGTAGCAGCTGTTAGCATGATGTCACGGCCTGCTGCCACACTCCACAGTGACTCCTCAGTGCTCATGTGGCTGCTGTGGTGAGAGGAAGTATTGCACTTTTGTCTCTCATCCACCTCATCTTTTGTCCGGTGTTCCCTTTGGTTTTGGGGTTATACATGTTTGATGATATATAAAAGGAAGTCTTTAACTCCTGAAACTATAGCTCAAATCACAGGGCTTTACAAAACTGGGCACCAGACGAAAGAAATAGTGGAGAATGTTGGTGTGTGTGTGAGCATTCAGTAAGGAACTGGGTGCAGCGTTTCAAGGCTGTTTGCGGTGTCGAGTTACCATCTGCCAAACCTCGGCCTGGCCCCTCGAAGAAGACCTCTGTTCATACCTTAACTGTGAGAATTTAAAGAAAAGAACCCACATCTTCTCTCAGAGGTGTCTGTAAGAACTGTTAATAGATGTGTGTCAGAACTGGGCTACAGTAGTCACCGCAAGGTTAAAAAACCGATCCTCTCCAAGCCACAGAAGAAATGTAGGCTGGATTATGCAAAGAAATATCTTCACTGGAATCCTCAACAGTGGCCTAAGTACTTTGGAGAGATGAAGCAACCGTCACCGTCACCTGTGAGTGTTGGGGACATGTATACCAGCCCAGAGGTAGTGACCCGCTAGACCCACGGTACTCCTGTGGGATCACCAAACACCCAGACTCGCTCTTGGTTTAGGGTGTTTCAGTGCTCAGAGTGTTTGTGAGCTCATTGTGCTCCCCAAAAATTAGTATATGAACCAATATAATTACCTGGAGTTATTGTGTGACAATTTACCTGAGACGTTTGACAAGTGTGGGGCTACGGATTTTATGCACAACAGTTCACCATGTCATACCGCCAAATCTGTAGTTCAGTGGTTTAAGGACTGTGAAGTGATGTTCTTTAATGACTGGCCAGGCAATTCCCCAGACCTAAACTCTATTGAGAACCTCTGGTAACAGTGAAACAAAGTTTACTGGGCAAGGATATCAGTTCCATCCTGAGGCTGGAAGCTGCTCTGCAGGAGGCATGAAATAACATACCTACCCAAACCCTCAAGAATTTATATAAGAGTTTTCCTACACGGCTGAGGGACGTGTTTAAGCATAAGTGTGCAAATATATATATTATTATCTTTCATGATACGTGTTTGTGCTTTGGTACATGTGTGGGGGAGGGGTGGCATAATGCCGTGACTAGCACTGTACATGTGGCTTCGTGATCCACATGGCTTCGAGTGATCTCGGGCACTCTTATACACAACTCTGGCTAGAATTCACACTGAATTTACAGAGAAAACAGCAGAGAGGGAGTGAGTAACGTTGAATGGTGGTGGAGAGTAGTGTTATGGTAGGAGCGTGTTGGCACATGGTGAGGCGAGAAACTCCGGCTGTGCCTCCGTATCTACACAACCCACGCAAAAGATTCTATCACAATGGACGCTAAAATCATCACCAAATCTCACCTCTGACTTGCTGAAATAGCCGTGCTGATCTGAAACAGCAGCAGCAAACACGTGACACTGAACATGTAACTGAGAACAGCGTGGGACACTGTGGAGTTGCAGGGGACACCACTTAAATTTTTCGAAGTAATTCGGCAAATATCGGCCTGGTTCCTGCTGCACCTGTGTCTGAATGATGAAACTTACAGACACGACATCAGGACAACTCGTAGAGAGACAGATGCTGCTTGTACTGGACGATGAAGTTGAGGACATCTTCAAATTTCTACCTTCCTCTCCCGGGCAACACTGCTGTGACCAGTCCTGGCACCAATATTATGAATGATAAGGCTTCGGAGGCAAGGACTTCGCTTTATTGGTTCTTGTACACAGGCAGTGTGTTATGGTGTCCCAGGCCCAGAGGGCCATGACTGCTAAGGGAGAGAGAGGAGTAGGCTTGTTGTCCCTAGGCTAGCTGGTGGGAAAGGAAGAGTGAGGCAGGTCTGGGTATACCTTCCTCGAGGCCTGATCTCCGGTGGGAACTTGGTAGGCTTACTGTCTACATTTTTATTGCCAGGTTGCTCTCTGATTGTTGACTTTGGTTACAGCCAGATGCAACAGGCCTTGAAATTACCACCTGTGTTCGTAATTTGGGGTGCCTGTCCAGGATGCCATTGTTTTCCCTGCACTGCATTGTCCTCCTTCCTTATGCTGCTACTTGCTTACGTTGTTATTATGTTATCACATCTGTTGTACTTTGAGCGTGTTGCTACAAGGCGGTGTTTGTTAGTGCTGGTTGGTAATGCCGCCTGCATGTGTTAGGCGTTTGGTGACAACGTATATTTTGCAAACCTCACCCAGACTATCCCTACAGCACTGCTATCAAATTCCTCGTTCAATTGGAATTGAGTATCGACGTACTTTAACTGCTACACAGCTTCGCGAGTTAACATGCAATAATCATTCTGTACGGTATTTTACTCTGGTGTCTTGGCTACTTAGGGAACTCATGTTAGTCTCAGCTTCTCGTTTCGGTTCCTTGCTCGTGATGGTACTGATCATATTCTAGAATGTCTACCTGACAACCTCTCCTCTCCCCAGTCGCAGAAACGAATGGTGGACCACTTTTAATATTCAGAAGTCTGTGACTTCGTACCTCGTTTTTCTGAGTCAGAGCCAGGCTCAAGCTCTGGAAATGGCCATTCGAGCGTTGTTTGGCAAAGCACAGCAATTCACTTTTAGTTTGGGTAATGAAGTATAATCTAATTACAACGTTGTGAAGACTTTTATGCATATCAATGTATACCTTCTAAATACCGACGAGAATTTAAGATGAACACGCATCGACCAAGGAGAGTCTTGTGTAGACTTTGTTAAGCTCCAGTCGAAGACCTTTACCAAGTGGTATAAGGCAGCTAGCATCTTTAATTTTAACGAGTTGGTGCGACTCATCCTCGTCGATAATTTTTTAAAGTCTGCTGGTCAGAAGGTGAGGGCCTTCCTAGAAGACCATATGCTCATAACCACTATGAAGGATGCAAAATTAGCAGACACCTTTGAAACAAACTGGTACCTAAATAAATGGTCCACTAAAATTTCTTCCCACCAGCATTGTATGGATAAAGGTCATCAGGAAAAGACTTCTGTTGGTGGTCCGAGGACAGAAGCTGGGAGTGAGTCACGACGCTCGCCTCAAGACACAAGATTCGCGAGCTTGTGTCATGACTCTACTGCCGTAAGTCCGGCCATATTATTTCACTGTATCATACTTCAAAGACTTTGTCACAAGCGGTAAGTCTAGTAAGTCCAATTCTCAGCAACCAATAGGCAGTATCGCACCCTTACTAAAGATCACCACTAACAAGGACAAAGTGGGGGCATATACAGTGGAACCTCAAATATCGAATTTAATCCGTTTCAGGAGTTAGTTCTAAATTCAAAAAGTCTGAAAATCGAAGCAATATTTCCCATAAGAAATAATGGAAATACAGTTAATCCGTTCCAAAAACCCAAAAATATTCACACAAAAAATACATTTTATAGAGATTAATTACAGTTTTACATACACACAACAAATACTGTAGTGTTCAATTAAGTATATAAATATAAAATAACATTTTTACTTACCGTTATTGAAGATTGGTGATGACATCTGGAAGATAGGGAGGAGGAGAGAGGGAGTTGGGGTTAGTGTTTGGAAGGAGAATCCCCCTCCATGAGGACTTCAGGTAAAGCCCTCTAAGGGGTTACTTTCCTTCTCTGTCTTTTAAAGCCACTAGAACCAGCTTGAGAGTCACTGGACCCCTGTCTCACAAAATAACTGTCCACAGTCCTCTGTTTCTGGCGCCTCTTTAACATTTCCCTAAAATGGGACATGGTTCTGTCACTGAACTGGTCCCAGGAGTTTTCTGTACCAGATCGGCATGCAACTTCCTTGCCTTTTCGCAAATAATCGTCTCTGAAACACTATCACCTGCCATCTCCTTATCCTTGATCCACGCCTTGGTCTTTTTTTTGGTTAGCATATTAACATCTTTTGCAACATCAGCTTCCTTGATTTGTTCTTTCTTTGCCAGGATAGAACTGATGGTCAACTTGTTTTTCCCATACATCCTGGCAAGCTCAGCAAGTCTCACACCACTCTCATACTTCTGTATTATTTCCTTCTTCGCATCTATGGTGTCTCTCACTTTCTTTACCACAGGGGTATCACTAGCAAGTTTCTTTGGGCCCATGGTAGATTATTTCACAGTCCCACAAGCACTAAACACAATGAAATAATCGTAAAATGTTTGAATGAGAGCCCAGGTTAGTGTTCACTCAAGCATCAACAAAGCCAGACTGGCTCACAGTGTCTGCACGGGGACATGGACAGAGCGGGCTGGCGGACAGGTCCGGTACCTGGCATCCGAAAATAGGGGTACGTTCGATAATAGGGACAAAGTTGGTTCGAAAAAAGGGTTCTATTTTTGAAACGTTTGATAAATGATACTTTCAATATGATATAAATAAAGGAAATTGATTCTCCAATACAGGTTACCACTTTTAGAGATACGGGTGTCTACTGCTCTCTTTTACAAGGGGGAGTACTTCCAGTCTCTAATAAAACTTCTCTACAGAGTTTGGTATTGTTAGAAGCTTATGAAGGGGCAGTCATTTCGGTTTCTCTACCCAGAATATTTGTTAGTAGTAAATACTTCACAGATTATTTAACTGTGAGTATCAGATGAATTTGCTATGAAAGAGGTACTGCTACTTTTGGGTAATGACATACTTTGTACTAGACTGTGCATCGATCCTGTAGTTATTATAGCCATAAACTGACCAATAGCCAGGAAAAAAGTCTAGTGAGCATGCTGACGTTGCAAGACATCTACACGATCTTCACGGCTGCTACAACTACTACTACACCTTCCCCATCTCTTTGGGTATGACCTACTTCCACTGGGGAATCCCGCTTGCCAGTGACTATGCCCTCGTCTGTAGTGTACCCATACTTATCCACCTGGCGTTAGTATATAAGCGCCAATCTCCTTGCCTCTGCTCTAGAATCTTCACGACTACAGTGCTCTTCACACGTGCCCTAAGGCTGAGGGACCAATTACCTCATCTTTTGTTGTATATAGTTCTTCAAATTATGTCCTAGAATCTGTATTGATAAAGCCACTAGATGGCGAAACGTCTACAATAAAGATGATAAATTAGACACATGTGCAACCCTTGGGTATCTTTATTGAGGAAACGTTTCGTCACACAGTGGCTTCATCAGTCCATACAAAGGAGAATCTTGAGGAACAGGAGGAGAATGAGGTAATCAGTCCCTCAGCCTTGAGTCGATGTGGTCAGTCCATCGACTGTCCATCCTCCTGTTCCTCAAGATTCTCCTTTGTATGGACTGATGAAGCTACTGTGTGGCGAAACGTTTCCTCAATAAAGATACCCAAGAGTTGCACATGTGTCTAATTTATCAACGTGTCGGTTCTCTGAACCATTGATCTACAATAAAGGTACCTAGATGTTGCACATGTGTCTCAGTTTTCATTTAGAGAAGTGTTGAGCCGATTAGGTATTAAGCGGACACTTTCCTCAGCCTATCATCCTCAGTCCCAAGGTGCATTAGAAAGATTCCACCAAACTTTGAAAACCATGATATGTACTTATTGCCTGCATTTTCCACGAACTGGTCTTTGGCCATAATGCAAGGGGACTTCTGCAAGTGCTCAAGGAAGGGTGACTGAGAGAAAACGCTCTGAAGACCTCATATTATCCCAAAGCAAGGCTACTCCTAGTATGTCAGATGGCTAAAGACACCCTTAATAAAGCCCAGGACAACAGGAAACAGTAGTATAACAAAGCATCAAAACCCCATCCTTTTAATAAGAGAGAAAAAATGTTTGTCCAGGAACCTGTACCTGGTGACAGCTTAAAAGCAAGATTTTCCAGCCCTATGAAGGTGGTGCAGAAAACTTCAGATCTTAATTGTGTGATAGTGTCTCTTGACAAACCTGATCAGAGCTGCATGATCCTGGTGGTTTAGCATTTAATTTTGATTATAATAATAATTTACAAACCTGAAATGGGCAAAGTCTACCACGTAGATCAAATTAAAACATTCTTGAGTCTTCTATACCTACAGACCCAGAGGACGATTCTGATTCCTTGCATAAAGTTCCAGAGATTCAAATAAGACTTCCTAACTTGGCTTGAAGGATCCTCGCCCTCTTTTGACGAAACTTACAAAAACACAGATCTCCACCTGTCTGCATTCCTATTCTGACATTTTTTTTTTCTAATTTCCATGACGTAGATTTAGTTCTGATAAAGTCTCTTCCTACAGAACTAACCCAGAGCAGCAGAAACTATTATAACAAAAGGTCAATTTCTACTAGAAAATGAGTTGATGGAAGAGTCCTGAAGTCTTGGAGCCTCGCCTTGCATTCCTGTGAAAAATCCTGATAAAGGAGTACTGATGTGTATGGAAACAAGTTATCCTCTGGCCAATTTACAACAATATGTTTAGGTCAGAAAGTCGGAAAAGGTTAAATGACACCCAAATTCATCAATATTTTCGCCAAAAAAAATTATCAGGTTACCCAAGATAAAAAAAGGAAATCCCTTCGAAGGTTCCTCGGAATGATAAGGTTTCATCGACATTTTTGAAGCAATTTCTCTGATATTTTGGTCCCTACCAGCAATAAGGAAAAATTTGACGCCTCCCCTTTTTGCCAAAAGACTTCAAAAATTACATTATTGCCGTATGCAACTCCCTTATTGCTGTCTCCTTACAGGTGGATGCCTATGATGCAGGAGTTGGTGTAGTGTCGCTTTGAGCCTCTGGTGAGGGAGTCCTCCATCTGGTCGGTTACTTTTCAGCCAAGATGAAGCTATACCAATGGCCTACTCCACGATAAAGAAAGAGGTCCTAGCTCCAATCTTAGCACTGAAGCACTTCGAAATATATGTCATCGTCTCTACATATGGTTCTGGTGTCCAGCGACCACAACCCGCTGACCTACCTGAGCTCTCTGCAGAACAATCATATGTGCTGGCCCGTAAGACCTTATAACATTTGTACCAAGCATGTGTCTGGAAAAAACAACTAGGTGGCAGACACACTAACCAGGGGTTGTTAGGATATTATGTGAATATTTATGTATTAAATTTGTTAGGTTTATTGTTATGGGTAGCTTTAATTTCTCTTTTTTCTCATTATTGTAAATTCTGTGTACATGCTATAATTAATACTTTAAAAAGGAATATGTGCAATAAAGTTCTTTTGTGAGGAGATACATTGCTATGACCCCCAAGTGTCTTGAACCTTTGTTAGCCTAAACTCTTTACTGTCCCACTCTGTGGTAAATGTTTAACTTTAAAGACATTACCTACATTTAAAGTTTTTGTCGAGCTCTGCCAGCTAGGTTGGATGATATGAGAGGACTGGCATTCCCAATAGCTAGTCATTTTTTTGTGTCATGGTGGCATGCTACCCATTTAAGGGACACTTTGCCCAGCGTGAGGGTGTGGCGTGTGCCTAGTATGTTACAATTTATTCGACGCTTATCATACACACATTGTCATGCCCTCTCGACCAGCAAACTGGCAATTCAGAACATAGCAGTTCTGGCGTCCTAAAGCTGTAGTAATTGCCCAGTTCACCTAACCAATAGCGTGAGAGCTGGCGTATCAGCGAAAGTGGTGATATGTTTGCCTGGCTGTGAGTCACGCACTCACGCTTGTCTAGACCACTTCTGTTGTTATGAGTGACTCTAATGATTTAGTTTTGTAAATACTGTATATAGTGGTAGAGGAATACCCCCCTCTATGTTTGTCTTGTCGCTGACTTTAGTTACGGCCACGTGTGGTCGTAATATTCTGTGTACAGTGACACTATTTTTTTTTTTGGCATTTAGCAGCTTCCACATCTATACAAACGCTGGTGTACATCACAAGTTCCTGAATCATTTCATCAGCAATGAACAATGTGAGAGATTTGTATGGAGTGTCGGCACTCTTGACTTCTGGTGTTGGTCCCGATCCTTGTGGGTTTCACCCTTAGTTTTGATTATAATAATAATAATAATGGTGTTGATCCCGAAGTACTAAAAGTATTAGGTTTCGTCTTACTATTCTTACTGAGGCAGATAAATGTAGTGTACAACTCCACCTAAATTCCGAAGCACTATATATAATTTGTTTTAGGAAAGTCACAGTTAAGGAAATGTCATAATCATTATTTTATATTATGTCGTTGTTTCCGTCCTCTGTAACAAGTTTGAGTGTTAGAAGAGGCAGCAGAAGTGGTAACAAATGTAGCAGGAGTGGTATCAGGGGCAGCAGTAGACCGCCTTATGGTAGGCCTGCGAGCAGTAATTTCAGCAGAAGTCTGAGCTTCGTCGCTGGAATCACTCTCAGATGGATTTAGGAGATTGTCTTCTTCGTTCTCACTATCAAACATTTCCTCTAATATTATCACTGTAATCATCATCACTGCTGCTTTTATTCACTATCTCGTCACTTTCCTACTGTGACTGAAACATTTTTGGACATTATGGGTATATTTAAGTTTATGTACGAATATAAGGCTTTTTCGGAGAGAAAAAATATAACAAAAGCGATAAAAAGTGTATTTCAAAAGTGTCATGCATATTTCTCAGCAGCCTTATAAACACTAAGGTGGGATATACCCCAATGACGCAAATACACAGACCAAATTAGATATCCGGGCGACACCCTTACTCTGGGAGGTCCTGGCAAGCACTGGGAAGACAGGAGGAGGAGGCCCAAGTTCTGAGTCATGCGGAAACTGCGTGAACTTAAAATCCAAAAAGTTGCCCGGGGAATGATATACCCCACATTACTACACCAGGGTTAAGCAAACAGTGATCTACAGTGCCTAAAGCTGGTTTATGATGACATGCAGTAATATGATCACGTGTAATGAGCTTACTGGCATGTAGCTCGATCGCTAGCGCACTCAACTCACACAATGAGGTCCGGAGTTCGAATCTCCGGTACGGTTGGAAAACATTAGGACGTGTTTCCATAAGATACTTCAACTCTTGAAGATACCCACCCGCTTACTAGACCTATTACATTACTAGAGATGAGTCAGGTTATTGGCAGAATGAGAAATAGAGCCCCTGGCCTCTCTGGAATAACAATGAAACAAATAAAGTTCCTACCCAGAAATTGTAAACAGTCTTTGGTAAATATCTTTAATGCCATCTTGGCCTCAGGACATTTTCCAGTGGTTTTTAAGACTGCTAGGATGATCTTTCTCAGTAAGCCCAATAAAGACATCCACCAACCTGGGAACTATAGACCTATATCTTTACTTGAAGTCACTGGAAAAGTTCTTGAGAAAGTCATTTCCAACAGATTGAACTACTATATGGAGTTTAATCACTTTTTTACTGAAAAACAATTTGGCTTTAGAACACATAGAGGTACCAATCATGCAATAAATGTTATTTTCGATACTGTAGCAAGTCTAAAACATCAGGGCAATCTTGCTTTAATTGCCACCAGAGATGTTCATAAAGCTTTTGATAGCTTATGGCATGATGGCCTTATATACAAACTCATTGACCTACCAGACCATAACTGGACTTTTCTCAGATTAATATATAATTTCTTAACTCAAAGAAAAATCATTCCCACCTTTCATGGCAGGTCGACAGAGCCTTTTATACCGACAGCTGGTGTCCCACAAGGTTCTTGTCTAAGTCCAATTCTGTTCAACATTTATGTGAATGACCTTCCTCAACCAGAGTTTAATGATACAATTGTGACACAGTTTGCAGATGATGTTATTCATGTCGTCTCATCAACTCCGGTAACAGGAAAATACAAGTATGAGAGAGTCATAGAAAAAATGAATATTGAACTTTGTAGAACATCTAATTGGCAAAAGAAATGGAGAATTACGACTAATCCTGACAAGGTCCTTGTTAGCACGATAGGATGTTTTGCATCAACAAATGAAGATAAAGGGGGTATCTCCATCAGAGGTACACACATCAGTATAAAATAGGTATTTGGGTGTTAGTGGACTGGTGTGGGTCGCATCCTAGGACAAAACTGACCTAATATGCCCGAAATGCTCTGCATAACAAGGGGCTTTCTATATAGAAGTATGTCATTGATGTCAGCTAGGTCTGTATACCTTGTACATGTACATGTAGAAATAAAGCATAAATATCCGTTGTGCAATCGCAAAAAAAAAAAAAAAAAAAAAAAAAAAAAAAAAAAAAAAAAATACTTGTTATTATTATTATTATTATTATTATTATTATTATTATTATTATTATTATTATTATTAATAATGTCTCCTAACATCTAGCCCTGTAGATCTACCACTAAATGTATACCTGGTTTTAGCAGTGTTTTGGGTAACATACTGGTAAAGACGCCCAATTATGAGCCCATAGAGTTGGGCTTTTAATTGGGCTGAGATTGGATAACAGCTCACAGTCTGTAAATTCAATGGAGTAAAAAATCCTACTAGAGGGATTCTTACTGGATGTTTTTTGCTTCAGTTGTCATAGAAGAAAATAATGACTTGGGAAGGTGAATCAAAGATCTGGAAGGCAAGTATCTACCTGTTGATGAGCCGGAATTACCATTCTGATACGAGTGGCATTCAAATGTCTCATCCATCATTTACCTGTTATCTCCCGATGGTTTATCATATTTCCTGAATATTTTACAAGCTGTGGCCGTGTCAGAGCAACATAGGAAGTTCATTTTGTGAACCTTGAAGTTTTTGTCTGCGTCATAACGGCACTGACAACAGCATAATTCTTCTCGTAATTTATGATTCACAAATTACATCCTACCACCATCCGTTAGTTGACAGAAACAGCATTTTATTTGATTTACAACTTCGAACAGATTCTGCGCTGAAGATAATCCCATCATACCGACAGGATGCCATAAAAAATTAAATATTGTCTTGATGCCTGATTCACGAGAAGTTGTGAATGTAAACAGAACTGAGACGACGCTGAGTTGAGTTGAAAGACTCACTACGCTGAGGGAATCATTACGTGTCTCCCGAACTGATTTACCGAGTTTTTTCTTTTCATCCCGCCGTCGTATTTCTTGACGATGACGTGAAAGTGCCCCTTTGGAATGACTTTAAATTTTCAGCGACTATTTATCGTAGTAAAATTACAGTTTCTGTTGTTTGTTGGCTCGCGCTTTCCTGTTTGCTAATATTTAAAATAATTTCGGGAGGAATATCCTACTTACCCTTCTTGAGCAAGTGATGGATGGATTACATAGTCTCAAAATAAAAGTTGAAGCCTCTCTGAATATTATTATTATTTTTATTATTATTATTCGCTTAGTTTTGATTATAATTATAATACATTTTTATACAGATGTTTTAGTAATTGCTGTTATTTTAATTATTCTCATAATTCTTTATTAGTAGTAGTAGTAGTATTTTACTATCATTATATTGTTATTAATTACTACTACAACTAATATTATCACCACTAAAAATAATAATAATGAAACAATGTTTTTTTTTTAATATTTATTTTAATTCATTAATAATAATAACTTAGCTGCAGACAAGTGTTATATTCTCTCACCAAGAGAAGAAAATAATTATGGATTTTATAAGGTAAACAATACAGAACATATTCAGAATGATTACGATTAAGATTTAGGAGTTCTGATAAGCAAAATATTTAAAGCCAAGATAACTGTTCTTAAAATATCTTCTAGAACTCTTGACTTCATGTGAAGAAATATAAATAACAAAATTCCCTAAGATTATATTTCTACCTTATATATATTTGGTAAGGTCTCGTATATAATGAGCTTCACAAGACACAGCGAAGGACGGCGAAGTTGATTCCATATACATATTATAAACCTATGAAAATAGGTTAAAGGCACAGAAACTGTACTCCCTCGAAATTAGTAGAATCAGAAGAGATGTGACTGAAGTATAGAAATGGAAAAGGGAATAAAGGAGATAATAAATGGAATAAAGGAGATAAAAACTGCGTTTTCAAAATATGTAACCAAGACAGAACTTGCAGCAACGGTTTCAAGTTGAGAAATATAGATTTAGAAAAATTATCGAGAAATACTGGTGTGGAAAATACTGTATATATTTTACGGAAATTCAGTATTTATATGTAAATAGATGGCCATACTGTATTTAATAATATTTATGTCGTAGAAAACGGAGAGCCTGCGTCTGCACAGACGACACTCGCCATCTTGGTTTTGAATTGGATACAACGTTAGCGTAAGGGGAAGGAATTTTCGTGCTCTAGAGGTTAAAATTGGGCTGACACCTCTCAAATAGAAGGCGAAATTGTTGAACATGCATTCCTGCATAACTTGAGATATCAGACGACTGGACAAGACAGCTCCAGGAACCTCAGATAAGCTCTCTAGATTTGTGTGTAATTCTGGCCAGCATTATTTTCATTTTTTAATTTTAATATACAGTCCACAAATTTATATATTTACCAGCATTCCTGGTGATGTATATTTCATTTAATTAATAGCTCCTGAGCAACTTGTGGATATGACAGTGGTAGGTATCGAAGGGGAACATTTTTTGCGACCTAGGTGTCCCAAATTCCTACTTGTCTACGTAACATTGATAAATAATAATTATCTTTGTTATCATTTATCGTTATGTACATAATTAGTTACATTCAGATAAATGCAATTTTCCACATTTAATTTGCCCGTTGGTCCTTCTTGAACCGGAGGTAATTAGTGAAGTCATTAATTAGTTAATTACTTAATAATTATATGTGAAATGACAGAAGCAACGGGCAAATTAAATGTGGAAAATTGCATTTGTCTGAATGCATTATTATATACATAACAGTAAATGAACATTGATAATTATTATTTATGAGTTAGACAAGTAGGAATTTGGGACACCTAGGTCGCACAAAATGTCCCCCTTCGACCTACAACTGTCATATCCACAAGTTGCTCTGGACCTATTAATTAAATGAAATATACATCACCAGGAATGCTGGTAAATATATAAATTTGTGGACTGTATATTAAAATTAAAAAATGGTTATCTAAAAACACATTTACATAACAGAAGGAGAATATCTTAAAAACTCACCAATTTGACTGGAGATTAATGTGTATCATACTCAGAAAACATCATTCTAACTAAATCTATGAAAATAATGCTGGCCAGAATTGCACACAAATCTAGAGAGCTTATCTGAGGTTCCTAGAGCTGTCTTGTCCACTCGTCTGATATCTCAAGTTATGCAGGAATGCATGTCCAACAACTTCGCCTCCTATTTGAGAGGTGTCAACACAATTTTAACCTCTAGAGCACGAAAATTCCTTCCCCTTACGCTAACGTTGTATCCAATTCAAAACCAAGATGGCGAGTGTCGTCTGCGCAGACGCAGGCTCTCCGTCTTCTATGACAAATATTATTAAATACAGTATGGCCATCTATTTACATATAAATACTGAATTTCTGTAAAATATATACAGTATTTTCCACAACAGGTTTGGTAGTAAAGTTGTAGATAAATGGTAAAAAGACTCCAGCTACTGTCACTGGGAGAAGAACTTTTGATAGTTTTCAATATAAGTTGGGCAGTACATTAGTGAGTATCGATTAGTGTAAGACGGACCACCTGCCTAACACAGTTCCATATGCCTAGTGCAATTTTCCTTCGTAATGTTTATTTATTGTATTGACGCCTTAATATAATTCTTTCCCTTTAACGTGAAGTTACTTTCACAAAACGAAAAAGAAATCCAAAACATAAGTGCCAGATACTTTTTTAATCAGAATTTTAAAGTTTTGTATAACTAAACGTTTTGGAGTCGGAGGGCATGTTTATGATAACTTACATATCACTAATGTTGAAGTTGCTTGATCATTACTTCATAGTGAATGTTTATATGCTTTATATATGCTTTATACTCATATTCCGTAATAGGATGTCTGCTTTTTCTGGCACTCGGCACCCTTCTTGGCCCTAGGCCCTATATTCCGGAGAGAACTCTTCCATGAATGGATCTTCCTGGATTTCCTGCTCTATTTCTGCAACATTGCAGAAATAGAACTACTGATGTGTTAATTTGTATCCATCTCTTGGAGAGATATCCTCAAAACCTTATTTATATCCCCTTTGTTAATACCCATCTTCCATTTATACACTTCGATCAGGTCTCTCCTCATTCTTCGTCTTACATGCGAATGTAATTTAAGAGTCTTCAATCTTTCTTCATAAGGAAGATTTCTAATGCTATGTATTAAATTAGTCATTCTACGCTGAATGTTTTCTAACAAATTTATGTCCATTCTGTAATATGGAGACCAGAACTGAGCTGCATAATCTAGGTGAGGCCTTACTAATGATGTATAAAGCTGCAGAATGACCTCTGGACTTGTGTTGCTTACACTTCTTGATATAAATCCCAGTAATCTGTTTGTTTAGGCATTGCTGTCTTGGTTTAAGGTTGCTGCTCACCATAACCCCAAAATCCTTTACGCATTCTGTACAATTAAGTTCAACATTATTGAGCTGGTAGGTGTTAGGCTTATGAACATTTCCAAGTTTTAGAACTTTGCATTTAATTACATTGAACTGCATCTGCCATTTTTCTGACCACTAATTGAGTTTGTCAAAATCCTCCTGAAGTTCTGTGACATCTATGTTTGAATCAATTATCCTGCCTATCTTCGTGTCATCAGCGAATTTGCTCATATCACTAGTGATTCCCTCATCAAGGTCATTGATATATATTATAAACAACAACGGGCCTAAAACTGATCCCTGTAGAACACCACTTGTTACAGATCCCCACTCAGACTTAATCCCATTTATGCACACTTTCTGCTTCCTATTAGTGAGCCATGACTCGATCCATGACAGCACTTTGTCCTCAATGCCATGAGCTGCCACTTTCTTTAACAGTTTCCGATGTGGTACTCTATCAAAAGCCTTACTAAAATCCAAATAAGCAATATCGAATTCTTTATCATAATCAACAGCCTCAAAAGCTTTACTGAAGAAAGTTAGTAAATTAGTTAGGCAGGAACGGCCCCTCGTGAATCCCTGCTGAGTATCATTAATCAAATTATGCTTATCCAGATGGCTTCTTATATTATCAGCTATAATTAACTCTAATAATTTGCCTAAAATTGAGGTTAGGCTTATTGGTCGGTAATTTGACGGTAACGCCTTGTCCCTTGCTTTAAAAATAGGAATTACATTGGCCATCTTCCACATATCAGACCCTACACCTGTTCGAAGAGATAAATTAAAAATATTAGTCAATGGTTCACAGAGTTCCAGTTTGCATTCCTTAAGAACTTTTGAAAAGAGCTCATCGGAACGCTGCGATTTATTTTGTTTCAGTCGGTCTACTTGTTTAATTAACATCTCGCTAGTGACTGTAAATATTAATTACTTGAATGTTGTTGGTGTCTTCTGTGTGAAAACCGAGAGAAAATAATTACTAAAATGGAATACATTTCAATCTCCTTGTCAGTAAAATACCCAGAGTTATTTTTAAGGGGACCTATCTTTTTTCTAACTTTTGTTCTATAAACCTAGAAAAACAACTTTTGAGTTAGTTTTCGAATCCCTAGCAACTTTAATTTCATAGTACCGTTTACCTTTTCTTATCCCCTTTTTACTGTGTCTATAAATTTCTTTCTTTTGCCCTAGAAGATGTTTGAGCCTATTATTCATCCATTTAGGGATGAACACTGCATGGGCAGCATGCATAGTGTTCAGATAGCTCTCATACTGATAGTTCTCTTCTTTACCCCAGTCCACAGATGATAGTTGTTCTCTAAGCCTATTGCAATCTGCTAAGTGAAAATCTGGGACTGTTACTGAGTTATCCCTACTATCATACTTCCATTCAATTTTAAAGGTAATTGATTTGTGGTCACTTGCGCCAAGTTCCAGAAACAAGTCAAGCAGGTTATTTCCCCTTGTAGGTTCTGTAACAAACTGATTTAAAAAACAATCTTGAACTACCTCTAAGAAGTTGTTAGACTCTAAATTCCCAGTCAAGGAATTCCAATCAATATGACTAAAGTTAAAGTCCCTTAGAATTACAACGTTGTCGTGCCTTGTGGTCCTAACAATTTCCTCCCACAGTAGTCTTCCTTGGTCTCCATCCAAGTCTGGGGGATGGTATATCACGCCTAAAATAAATTTTTCGTGCCCCTCTGAAAATTCTACCCTGACGGACTCAGTATGTGTTACAGAATTTATACCCTTTTCATGCAACAATTTAAAAGATCTCAGATATAGAGTGCCACTCCACCCCCCTTTCCGATACTTCTGTCCACTTGGAACAATTTAAAACCCTGAATGTGACATTCAGCAGGCATGTCCCTATTTTTCATATTAAACCACGTCTCAGTTATGGCAAAATCATCAATATTATCCGCACTTCAACTAATCTCAATTCATCTATCTTATTTCTCGCAGTACAACTTTTAGTATAATATATGCTTAGAAAACCTCCCTTCTCTTTTCTCTTCCTGCTGATTTCTGTTCCTCCACTATACCTGTTACTGTCCTTGTCACCTTGTGCCACTGGGTTTCCAATATTCACCAATAATTAAACCTCATTCTGTCTGTAACTGGTTTCCCTAAAACTCACACTATCGCTACACTGAGAGTTCATTGATTTTTCACAGAAACCAATACCACTATCTATTTCTAATTTAAAGACCTAACAGCTCCCTCCACTGCGTTGGCCAGTGCTCCTACCTCAAACCTAGATAAGTGAACCCTATCCTTGGCATACATGTCATTTCTGCCATAGAAGAGCCCCCAGTTGTCTATAAATGTTACTGTATTTTCCTTACAGTGTTTGTCCAGCCAGGAATTGACACCAGTTGCCCTGGACAACCATTCATTTCCAACTCCTCTCCTGGGCAAAATGCTACACATCACAGGGTTCCCACCCTTTTTCCTAATTATCTCTATTTCTGTCCTATACCTGCTAATCAGATCTTCACTTCTACGTCTGCCAACAATGTTGCCTCCCGCACTGAGGCGGATGACAGGATTGCTCATATTACTATTCATGATATTGTTTAGATGGCTAACAATATCCCCCATTCCAGCCCCAGGGAAACATACCTTCTGCCTCTTCATCCTATCCCTAAGACAGAAAGCCCTATCCATAAACATAATCTGACTGTCCCCAACTAAAATAATGTTCTCACCTTCACTGGTGGTCACTATAAACTGTGACCGCCTGCGAAGTCTGGCCCACGTAAACATCAAAGTGCTCCACAGCTGGTACCAGAGCGAGGGCTTCTTTTTCAATTGTAGAGTAGGCCCTCTGGTGGTGCAGGTACTTGGCCGAGAAGAACGCCACAGGCTGCAGGTTGCAGCCTGTGGCGTACTGTCCCAACCCCAGACTCACAAGCATCAACCTGTAATGAGAAAGGCTTGGAAAAGTCTGGAGACAAAAGAATTGGTGCTGTACAAAGTAATCTTTTTGCTTTCGTAAAAGCATCTTGACATTCTGGGGTCCAATTAAAGGGAACTTTGTGAATGGTAAGTGAGGTTAGAGGGGCTACAATATCTGAGAAATTTTTACAGAATCTTCCATAAAATCCTACCATACCTAGGAAACGTTGAACGGATTTCCTATCATGAGGTACTGGATAATTTTTAATGGCAAGAACTTTAGCAAATTTAGGGGCAACTTTGCCACTACCTACTACAAGGCCCCAAAAAAGTCACAGTAGCCTGGCCAAAGGAAGACTTAGACAAGTTAATAGTTAAGTGGAAACTCTGGAAGGTCTCAAAGAAAGCGTTAAGCTTAAACTTATGTTGATCCCAAGTATCAGACACAATAACAATGTCGTCTAGGTAAGCTGCTGTGCCTTCAAATCCTTTAATAGCCTGATGGATAAGTTTCTGGAATGAAGAGGGCGAGCTTTTCATTCTGAAGGGAGTAACTGTATATTGACAGTGATCTCCTGGAATTACGAAGGCAGAGACTTCCTTCGCCTTATCCATCAAAGGTACCTGATAGTAATCTATAAGGAGATCTAACTTGGACACAAAAGTAGCCTTACCCACAAAGTCGATTACGCCATCCAGGGGAGGAAGAGGATAAGCATATGCAATTGTGACCTAATTCACCTTACGGTAGTCTGTACACATTCGAAAACCTTCATCAGCTTTTTTAACAAGGATGCACGGTGAAGCCCATGGACTAGATGACTCCTCCACTAACCCATGCTCTAACAGAAATTCTACCTCCTGCTGAAGTAGCCTCTGCTTTTCAGGATTAGCTCTGTAGGGGGTGAGTTTAATAGGTTTAGATTTTCCCATATCTACGTCATGATATCCTAATGTACATTTTTTTCGGAACATCCGAAAAGATATCAGGGTAAAATTGTATAAGGGCAGTTAAACTTGTTACTTGAGTCTTATATAGCCCCACCAAAAAAGGGCTAGGGCCCTTGAGGAGGACAGAATTGGGAATCTTTACATTAATTTCAGAAACAGAGTGCAAAGAGTCAGGGTCATCTTTAGAGGCAGAGGATAGAGTCATTACTGGGACTTTATCTGGTGTTTTAAATGCTTTAATTTGATTAATGTGGTAAGTTTTAGTTTTTGAGGTCTTGTCAAGGGGAGACACCACACAACTGACATCAGATAATTTACTTACAATTTGCATAGGTCCCGTAAATCTAGCTTTCAATGTGTGACCAGGTATAGGTTCCTGTACCAGCACTTTGTCTCCTGGATGGAAGGAGCGAAACTGTGAATTTCTGTCATACCTCTGTTTCATCATGTTTTGAGCTGCCTTTAAGTTAGCCTTGGCTAGCTGACGTGCCACCTGCAACCTTGAAGAAAGGTTGTAGAGTGTTGAGCTAACGTTTTATCCCATCCATCCTTAACTGAGCACCCAAAGAGGACCTTGAACATTGTGCCCAAAGATCAGCTGAAACGGACTATACCCAGTAGACTCCTGCACAGTTTCCCTTACTGGAAACAGCAACAAAGGTAGTGATTCATCCCATTCTGTAGGAAAATGCATGCAAAAAGTTCTCATCATAGTTTCTAACGTCTGATGGAATTTTTCCAAGGCGCCTTGGGACTGAGGATGAGAAGCAGTGGATAAGTTGTGAATTATCCCTAGCCTAGTCAATGCTTCCCTAAATGCTTTGGCAGTGAAGTTAGTACCTTGATCACTTTGAATGAATATAGGAATGCCAAAGCATGAAGTAAACTTAGTTAAAGCTATAAGGATTTTTTTAGTATTAATACTGCGCATGGGAATTGCTTCTGGGTATCTACTTACTCTATCCATAATGGTAAATAAGTACTGATTCCCAGACTTGGACTTAGGTAGTGGACCTACACAATCTATAATTAACTGTACAAAAGGTTCTCCATCAGCAGGTATAGGCTGGAGAGGTGCAGGTTTAATGGAATGTCCAGGTTTCCCTACTTGCTGACATTCTCGGCAACAGCGGATATGATTCTTCACATCCTGTCTTAATTTTGGCCCTAAAATTCTTTTAATATCCTATATAAGCTCTATTTAATAATTGAGGTCTAAACTTTGTTGGAACCACTAACCTGTCTGACTGTTGCCTACCCTCTATCTCCTTACCAGTCTCAGTGCAGATTAAGTAGTCGTTTTTAATTTTATACTTGACTGGGTGATCTGAAGAGGATTTACCCGTGGCTGCCTGAAAAGCGAAATTTAATGAAGTGTTTTAGCTGTTCCTCTTGAAAGGACAGTCCCTCGGGCATGGAAACAGAGGCATGGGGCAATCCTGCAACCCTGGAATAGGAAGGCTTGATCTGGGTCTGTTCACTAAATTTACGAGGCCCTGGCCAGTTTTCCTCGTGAAATAAATTGGCTATTCCGAGATCAGAGTCGTCCAAAGATAGGTTAGCATTCTCATCAGAGATACCTTGGAATTTTGCCCAAGTTATGGCCAACATCGCAGAAGAATTAATCATTATTGTTCTGGACACGTACTAAAAGTGGTGGTAATGTTATTACCCAATAATAACATTGCATCTTTCTTAGGAAATCCATCAGATACACCTACAGCCAAATATCCAGTGTAATACTTGCACTTGATATATATTTTATGCAAGGGGACAGAAAAAAATTGCTCCTCCAAAAGCTTCTAGCAGAACAGAGGATTGTAATGAAGTGTGTTCAGAAAGGGGAAGTACTCCCTCTCTTATAAGTGAGCAGTATGCTCTAGTATCCCTAAAGGTTCTGACTTCAGTTTTCTTTAAATTTTCCTTAAGGGATATTTGACTCGTGCAACAATAAGGGGCCATCCCTTTCTCTACTTATTTCAAGGTCATGTTACTAGGGACATTATAAATTTTCTCTGATGATTGGGGGTTTATTTGGGCAGTTTGGCCTAATATGGCCTGATTTATTACATTGAAAGCAAACGACAGGCTTGACCTTAGTTCCCTGTTGACGTTGTGACTGGTGCCTCTCTGGGTACTCTTGTCGAAATGCACCATGTTGAGTGGTTTGTCGCTCACCAGGTTGACCATAAGTTGAGTAGCGTGGCTCACCAGGTGACTTAGTTGGTTGACGTAGGCGTTCTCCTTCCTGCTGGCACTTCATCCTCCAATCAGGAACTTCTCGTTGATGGTCACTGCTCATGCCAGGCTGTTGATAAGAGAGATGAGACTGCTCGGACAAGTAGCGGTTGGTTTCAAAAGTATCAGCCAACCTGGCAGTCTCCAATGCAATGGTTAAGACATGGTCCTGCAGAAAGACTCGAACCTCTGGTTCCGCAGACTCCAGCAGGTTATCCACCAAGGTGAGTTGTATTAACTCGTCGAAGTTTGCGACACCACTTGCTTTGTGCCAACTGGTAAAAGCTTTGGTCTGCTGTCTAACAAAGTCCACCAAGGATTGACCAAGCTGTCGTCTACCTAACTTGAATTCCTTTCTATATTTGGCAGGGATACATTGATAAGCACCAAGAACCGTGGTCTTCACCACCTGATAATTACTGAAATCAGTATCATTTAACACTGATGTAAATTCCTTTGCCTTACCAAACATTGTTGTATGCACCAAAGATGCCCAATGCTGTTCAGGCCATCTCAAGGCTCGAGCCTGGTTTTCGAAAGTTTTGTAAAAATGATCATGCTCGGCCTCAATGAAACGAGGAACCAGCTGTACTGCTTTTTGCAAAAAAAAAAAAAGTCATTTACAACTTGAGAAAACTGCCTCCTTCCTTTTTCCCTATCAAATTCTTCCTTGGCATTGCACGTTGTTCCCTAGTCTGATCAAGATTGAATTTCACCAACTCAGGTGCCAACGAAACCGATTCACCCCTGTCACTTGAGACTGACGATTTTGCTCAGGTGGTGTAATGTTTTCCTCCTGCGAGAACCTCGGGGTTTAATTCCTGGCTCCCGTAGGAGGAGTCTGATGTGGCCTCTCCTCTTCTCGAAGTCTGACACTTATAAGAGTACGAAGTTACACAGCTGTGAGAGTGTGTTCATAATCAATGCCAATGGAACGAGCAATTTGCAGACAATGCTGTAGAGAAAACTTAGGCAAGTTTAATAAAGTATATTCAGACACTAGGCGTATCTGACTCGTCTAGGTGGCATACCCCAACGTAACATGCTATTTGCAATACACGCTCAGCTATGCACAGTACGACTGCAGAATACTCACACGATAGCAAGACTGCCATGCAACAAAGCCAAATGCAGAATACGCACATGCAATAGCAAGGCTGATACACAATAGCAAAGCCAACTGCAAAACACAATAGCACGGCTGACCATAGCAAGTGAACACAACTTCGATACGCAAAGTAGCAAGCTATATATATATGATCACACATAGCAACGCTGACCATAGCAAAGCAATTGACACTAGAAGTTTGTGAAGTATTGGCATAGCTGATGAAATGCCAGACAGCAAGCTATCTACGATCTTAGTTCCTGCTCCAATTTCAACTCTAGGCTCAGCTCCAGCTCTAAGTCCAGCTTCAGCTCCCAGACAGGCTCCCATATTACAACCCAGGAACAAAAAGGCCTGTTATCCTGAGTGTAAAGAGAGCAAAATAAACACAGCTGAATGACTTTGACTTATATTATCCTTCACCAAGTATTAACAGCAGTATGTACACTATATACACTATGTACAACAATAGGTATTAGTGCACGCCTCAGTAATCAAGCAGAATTAATGCTATTAGAGAGCAGACCGTGCTTCACTCGGCTCTTGAATGGAAATGACAAGGGTGGAAGTGTGATTAGTAACCACATCATCTCCACAATTGCCAGACCCACCTTTTCATTGGCTGAACCTAGATACTGATCTGACGATGGGGCCCCATCATCCGACCCTTAGCACCCGGTTTGCTGGTGGGGGAGGTAGCCTTTTAATGAGGGTGTGTACATGCACCGAATAAAGGTTACATACTCTCTGCGTGTCACATCCTATATCAATCGCTGTATCTCGAGCTTAGCTACCCTATGCTCCTCTTTAAGCTGCTGGTACAGTTGTTCAAAGGAGGACATCTTGGTTCAGCTTCACAGACAGTACACTAAACACGTTCTCACGTTCTTTTAGTTGTTCCCAACTCCTTCCTGGGCACTCGACTCAACCCACAGGCCATTCAGTTTGGTGTTGCTCTTAGTGTAGCCGCTCCCATACTCATTGAACATGATTAATTTGGACTTCATGGTTTTGAGTGTATGCTAGACAGGAGGAGGTCAATGACATCATAACGAAAAGTCTCACCACAGCCTGTTGCCCAGCTCCACAGAAACCCCAAGTATAGAGGTCTAACAGAAGCCAAAAGCATCCAGGTGGAGCCACTATGCTACCCTGGAAGGTTGGTAAGCAGATTGCCTGGGACTACACCTGTTCTTATTTCTATTGTATCTTCGTTAATGTATTTTATTTATAAATGAAGTTTACATAGTATATAGAGGGTGGCAGGAGAAGAAAATATTCAAACGCTCCAGGGAGAATCTCGAGTTTTCCCTGAAGTAAGTTATTCTTTTCTCTGAAGATGAGAGTCCCCAGTCCAGTTCTAGACATGGTATCTCTCTACATATATATATAAGAACATAATAAAGAAGGAACACTGCAACAGGCCTACTGGCCCATGCGAGGTAAGTTTAATTCTCCCACCGGCCTAAGCCAATCTCTCAACCTAGCCAGGTCAGTCACATTCACTTACGGGAGGAGCATGGCATCTGACCTGGTAACAAAAGCTAGTCAGATCCAACTCACACCCACCCACACTCATGTATTTTTCCAACCTATTTTTAAAACTACACAACGTCTTAACTTCCATGACGATACTCGGGAGATTGTTGCACTTATCCACAACTCTTTTACCAAACCAACGCTTTCCTATGTCCATCCTGAATCTGAATTTTTCCAACTTAAAGCCATTGCTGCGAGTCCTGTCTATGCTAGATATTTTTTGCACGCTATTTACATCCCCTTTATTAATTCGTGTTTTCCATTTATACACCTCAATTATATCCCCCTAATTCTACGCCTTTCTAGAGAGTGCAGATTCAGGGCCCTCAGTCTATTCTCATAGGTAAGATTTCTGAAACATGGATCAACTTCATCATCCTCCTTTGTACGATTTTTAGTGAATTTATATCCATTCTATAATACGGTGACCAGAACTGAGCAGCATAATCTAAATGAGGCCTAACCAAGGATATATAGAATTGAAGAACAACCTGAGGACTTACATTATTTATACCTCATGACATGAAGCCAAGGATTCTGTTAGCTTTATTGGACTGTTGCCTTGGTTTCAGATTACTGCTAACCAGAACTCCTAAATCCATTTCACAATCAGTAATACATATACATACATGCATACATACATACATATATTATTGTGACCACAAACGAGTGGTATTGATCAATAACAACACTACACTAGCCAAGGACTCGAGCCCATGCTGCTTTGGCCTGCATCATGGTGGACAAAAA
>NC_091305.1:31686005-31721005 GCF_038502225.1 Cherax quadricarinatus
CTGCAAAACAGTAAAAGTTCCTTTCTTGTGTCAAGTTCATCGTCACAGACGCAACTAATGTAAGTTTTTATTGTGGCGTTGTTTCACTCTCTTGGAGGTTTGACAAAGCTCCTGGAGAGGGAATGTCACAGCAAAATGTCACATTAGTTGCATCTGTTTTCATTTACCTAACATTTTGTCGGTAATTATACCCTTATAACTACGTACTTCTGCTGTCTCCAGCATTATACTCTCCTGTATTTGACTGAAAAAGCCTGTTGTGCAGGCGATACGTTTCAGTGATATAGATAACCAAGTGATGCACATGTATCTTACAGATCAAGTTTTCAGTGTTATACACCATCAATAATGTGATAAGTGAAAGTGGTGTTGGTATATTGAGGTACAGTGAGTACATATATTGTTGGTACAGTGAGCGCAGGACTGCGATGGTCTGGTGATAATGACATGTGGAAAAAGATACTTATGTACAGTTCAGGACATTTATTAAAGGAAACTTTTCTCCACGAGTGGCTATCTCAGTCCTAATACAGAGTTAAATCATGCTCATGTTTATGTAGTTTAGCCAGGACGGGTCCTGGCCCGGGTCTTCATGTGGTGGCCCGGCAGTGGCTCCCGGAGGAGTGTCGGAGTTTGTTCAAATGATGTACTGTTTACAGCCCTATGGCACTGGCACAGTGAACATTCACTTCCTGTGTACTACCGTTTATAGCCGTATGGAGGGGCAGCCCTATGACAAGGGTATGGTGAGCCGTCTTCAGGTCAAGTGTAATACCGTTCACAGCTCTATGGCTGAGCCAGCTCTATGACAAGGGCACGGTGAGTCTTTCAACTCCATTTGAGTCATTCCTGGCACTCAGGCCGCAGGCTGTGAGGCACTGCCAGTCTGTTTGAGAACTGTATCCACCACAAAGAAAATGATTTTTGGACTTTTCCATACGGAACAAAGATTTTATTAGCCTGATAGAACACGACACATCGTCTAAGTCTGCACAATTAAACATCAGCAGCGTTTATCACATATAAACTGATGAGAAGCACCGTTACTATGAGCAAAAATGCATTTCTTGCATTCTCAAGGAAAAAAAAAACATTCGAAATTTTCGGTAAAGTCGATTGGGAGCATGTTTTGTGGTCGGCTGAAATAAAATATATATATATCTGGAGGTTAAACCGTGAGATTTGTTTCTGTAAGGTTGTTCCCGTGTGAAGCTAGGAGACGACTCAGCTCTACTGGTCCATGTTTTTTATTCTCCAACTCCGATGCTTTCCTTCAGATTGCAGGATCCCACAGCATAAGAGAAGGCTCTGGCCAGTGTCTTGCCGCCCTCGGTCATATTCCTCTAGCTTGGTCGCAGATAAATATTCCAACATGATAACGGTCCAGAGAAGACATTCCAGCATGATAATGGTCCAGGTTATACATTCCAGCATGATAACAGTCCATGACACCTTCCGGCATGATAACAGTACAAAGCTCACTTTCACCAAATGAGGATATTTATAAACCATACCACGGGTGGGGTTAGAACCCGCGATCAGGGTCTTAAAACTCCAGACCGTCGCATTAACCACTGGGCCAGCTAGTTTCAATAAGATTAATCCAACTAGGTATATTTCTACACCATAGGAAGGTTAGCATAGGCACCACTGTGACCACAAATGTAAGTTTTTACAGCGAATCTCCCGCTAGCATGGCCGTGACGAACTCTAGCTCAAGTCCCCTCAAAGCCGTCAACATGACCCACGAAATCGCAATGACACGACTGCAAACAAACCATACCACGGGTGGGGTTAGAGCCCCACTGGCCGAGTGGCTAACGCGACGGTCTGGAGTTCTAAGACTCTGATCACGGGTTCTAAATCCATCCGTGATATGGTTTGTTTGCAATCGTGTCATTACGATTTCGTGAGTCGAGGATATTTATTTTTGCTCAACACAGTCGGTAGAGCAACTGTGACATAACATATGAACGTGGGTGTTGTTGTGAGTGGAGCTGCAGCTTCACAACAAAGTTTCGTCTTTAGGCTTTTTACAACTGCTGGTGTTAATGTTTAATTTGGTAAACTGACGTCAATCTAAATACACCTAACCTAATCTAACATAACCTAATCTTAACTTAACCTAATCTAATCTAACACAACCCATCCTAATCTGACCTAACCTAATCTAATGTAGCATAACTTAACCTAGCCTAACACAACACAACCTAACCTAACATAACCTAGTATATCTTAGCCTACCATAATGTGTAAAAAAATTTCCCAAAATTATGCTGTATATTTTTTATAATGTAAATATACCTGATTAATACATTACTATTGCTCTAAAGTGTATTTTAAAGAAGAGAACCGACAGGGAAACTCTGTGCCTGCGCTGACGAGCAGGGGAGAGACACCATTGTTTTGAATGTGGTACAGGCACATTAATGAAATGTGCATAAATTTTCGTCGCTCTAGGGGTTATACTGGGCTTAAACCTCTCAAACAGGAGCCGAAATTGTTGGATTTGCAGTCCTACATAACGTGAGCATTAAGCAGATGGACAGGACATCTTTGGAATCCCAGCTAAGTTGTCTGTTTATGTTGAGATTCTGGCCAGTATTTTCTTCATATTTAGGCAGGGGGTTGGTATGACACACCGTAATCTCCAGACTAATTGGTGAGTCTTATTATTATAAATTCTCCTTCAATGTATATGTATTCACATTTTAAATTTAATATACAGTCCACATATTTATATTAATGGTTTTACCAGAATTCCTGGTGATGTATATTTTATTTGAAATTAATGTAGGTCCAAAGTGACTTGTGGATATGACAGTAGTAGGTATCGAAGGGGGACATTTTTTTGCGACCTAGTTATCTTAAAATTCCTACTTGTCTCTGTAACCTTGATAAAGAATAATTATCTTTGTTACCATTTACTGGTATGTATCGTATGAGTTACATCCAGATAAATTTAATTTTCCATACGTAATCTAACCTAATTAGCCTAACATAACACAATCTAACCTAACATAAAATAACGTAACTATATCCTAACCCAACGTATCCTAAGCTTACCTAAACAGTTTATGTAGTGGGAGTGACTTAAGCATATAAAATAAAAGTTAACGCTAGGATCAACAATACAGACTGTCACATTGAACGGTGACGGAGCACATAAGTAAAGTTAGAATATGACGTCCCTAAGGTCAGCCAGGAGGAACTGGAAACAATCTTTATGGAGAAGTCGAATATTCCTCTGGAGATGTTGAATACATTACAAGCCTGCAAGGTGCCCCTCAACGATAACACTACCAAAAGAACCTTCAGAAAATATTGAATGCCAAGGCAAGCAGGAACATCGTGTACGTATATCAAAAATATGTGTAATTATTTCTGACATATGTTGCTCATTTATTTGATATATATATAATCCTTCGTGTACGTTTGTTTACGTTGTGATTTATTAGCGTGGAAAGATTCATAATGTATAGCTGTATTTTTCTCTGAAACCACCGTTTAATTATACTTGATAAAAGTTGTGAAAATATATCAGGACGACCTGCCAGGAGAGATACTCCTTCATGTCACCGTCTGCAAGTGATGGCAAACCAGTGAGAAACCAACAAGGGAAGATGATTGCAAATGACTGCAGGAAGACAAGGTCACACTTCAAGAGTGTTCTAACAGCTACTGCAGGAAGTCAAGGTAATACTGTAACAGTGCTCTAACAACTATCTACTGGTGCTAACTTATCAAGGAAGTACGAAATATTTTCTAGATTCGGAAAGAGAAAAGGTCATCGGGGTGGATTTAACGCCAAACACAAACAGGATAACTTTAAGACATATACATATCCTTCAGAAAGACAAATAAAGAGTCCTTCAAGGTTCTATAATACCACTAGTTATGTCACACCAGCATTGGGCCCGTACCTCAAGGATGCTAAAAATGTTGAGAAAACACAGAATTTTTTCATAAGGTTATCTTTTAAAATAAAGAATATGGCCCAGGATAAGGGAGCAAATAGAAACCGAACACAAGTGTTGTGACCAGGATGAGGGACTACACAGAACTAAACACACAGGTTTCTTCATAGAATTCCTGATCAGCCTAGCGGTGCTGTTTACTCAGACTTAGTAGTGCTAGTACCTACAGCCTGACTAACTAGGACAACAACTTTAAGGCTTGTTCGTGGCAAAAAAAGCCAAGGGCCAATGACCCCTGGAACCATTAACAAGTAGTTAACATGCATATAGAGAGACAACAGAATGATTGCACTCACTGTGAGCCTAGTGAATGAACGACTGTAGCCTGCATAACCTGTTATCATTAGGGTAGAAATGTAGCCTGCATGACGTGTTATTATTACAGTGAAGAAATGTAGCCTACATGACCAGTTATTATTACAGTGAAGAAATGTAGCCTGCATGACGTGTTATTATTACAGTGACGAAATGTAGCCTACATGACCAGTTATCATTACAGTGAAGAAATGTAGCCTACATGACCAGTTATTATTAGTGAAGAAATGTAGCCTGCATGACCTATGACCTGCATTCAGGAAAGGGACCTAATAAATGGGGTTGATGAATACACAAATTAACCTTCCTAATACCTGTTACCCTCCTATACCGGGAAGGATCGTGAAGGTCATGGAGGCAGATAAAGTCAATAACGGAGGCAATGGGCATTGCGGCGATCTTGCAGAGACGGGATGCGTGCCTCTGCAGACAAGCCCTCGACTGTGGAAGATGGGAAAGAACCGACGCACGGACGTGACCCCAGATAATGAATGGGATCGAGTTTAGAAAGAGTAGCAGCGCAGCTGAGTTAGCCACTGTAGTCTAATTGAAATAAGATTAGAACAATATGAAGGCGGTGAAGGATGCGTCCATCAATCCTCTAAGAAAGACGGGTTAGAGTGATTCTTATAATGAACAAATGTAGCCTGCATGACCTCTTATTATTACAGTGAACAAGAACCTCACGTAACAGAGATAACTTTCACAATTTCTCAGTGATTACCTGAACTTCCCTAACAATTTCCCGCTTGGATAGTTCCACACATTAATTTCCCATCTGAGGTAATTACCAGCGAGCTGCCACTGGACACTTATTTGCCACCATGGACTAGTCTCACTACCATGGTCTGGCATCACTGTCATGGACTAGTCTCACTAACATGGTCTGGCCTCACTACCATATATTGGTTTTACTACCATGGACTGATCTCACTACCATGGTCTGGCCTCACTACCATGGACTGATCTCACTACCATGGTCTGGCCTCACTATCATGGACTGGTCTCACTTCCATGGTCTGGCCTTACTACAATGGACTGGTCTCACTACCATGGTCTGGCCTCACTATCATGGACTGGTTTCACTACCATGGACTGGTCTCACTTCCCTGGTTTGGCCTCACTACTATGGGCTGGCCTAACTACCATGGACTGGTCTCATTACCATGAACTGGTCTCACTACCATGGTCTGGCCTCACTACAATGGTCTGGTTTCACTATCAGGGACTGGTCTCACTACCGTGGACTAGTCTCACTACCATGGTCTAGCCTCACTACAATGGTCTAGCCTCACTACCATAAATTGGTCTCACTACCATGGTCTGGTCTCACTAACATGGATTGGTTTCAGTACCATGGACTGGTTTCACTACCATGCACTGGTCACATTACCATGGACTGGATTCACTACCATGGACTGGTCCCACCACCATGGTCTGGTCTCATTGCCAATGGTCTGGTCTCACTACCATGGTCTAGCCTCACTACCATGGTCTGGTCTCGCTACCATTGTTTGGTCTCACTACCATGGACTGGTTTCACTACCATATACTGGTTTCACTACCATGGACTGCTGTCATTACCATGGACTGGTTTCACCACAATGGACTGGTCTCACCTCCATGGACTGGTCTCACCATCATAGACTGGTCTCACCATCATGGACTGGTCTCACCACCATGGACTGGTCTCACCACAATGGCCTGATCTCACCATCATGGACTGGTCTCACCATCATGGACGGGTCTCACCACCATGGACTGATCTCACCAACATGGGCTGGTCTCACCACAATGGATTGGTCTCTCCACCATGAATTGGTTTCACGGCCATGGTCTGCTCTCACTACTGGTAGAGTGTTATATCTATTAACAAAAGGTCCTAGAAGGTCAACACAGTGATATTCTTTAAGCATGTAGCTGCTAGTCTAGCATATAGCTGCTAGTCTATCAAGTAGCTGCTAGTCTAGTATGTAGCTGCTAGTCTAGTATGTAGCTGCTAGTCTAGCATGTAGCTGTTAGTCTAGCATATAGCTGCTAGTCTAGCATGTAGCAGCTAGTCTAGCATGTAGCGGCTAGTCTAGCGTGTAGGTGCTAGCCTAGCATGTACCGGCTAGTCTAGCATGTAGCTGCTAGTCTAGCATGCAGCAGCTAGTCTAGCATGTAGCAGCTAGTCTAGCATGCAGCACCTAGTCTAGCATGTAGCAGCTAGTCTAGCATGTAGCTGCTAGTCTAGCAGCAACACAGTGATATTCTTTAAGCATGTAGCTGCTAGTCTAGCATATAGCTGCTAGTCTATCAAGTAGCTGCTAGTCTAGCATATAGCTGCTAGTCTATCAAGTAGCTGCTAGTCTATCAAGTAGCTGCTAGTCTAGTATGTAGCTGCTAGTCTAGCATGTAGCTGCTAGTCTAGCATGTAGCTGCTAGTCTAGCATGTAGCGGCTAGTCTAGCGTGTAGCTGATAGACTAGCATGTAGCAGCTAGTCAAGCATGTAGCTGCTAGTCAAGCATGTAGCAGCTAGTCAAGCATGTAGCAGCTAGTCAAGCATGTAGCAGCTAGTCAAGCATGTAGCTGCTAGTCAAGCATGTAGCAGCTAGTCAAGCATGTAGCTGCTAGTCAAGCATGTAGCTGCTAGTCAAGCATGTAGCAGCTAGTCAAGCATGTAGCAGCTAGTCTAGCATGTAGCTGCTAGTCTAGCATGTAGCAGCTAGTCTAGCATGTAGCTGCTAGTCTAGCATGTAGCAGCTAGTCTAGCATGTAGCTGCTAGTCTAGCATGTAGCTGCTAGTCTAGCATGCAGCGGCCAGTCTAACATGTAGCGGCTAATCTACCATGTAGCGACTAGCCTACCATGTAGCTGCTAGTCTAGCATGTAGTGGCTAGTCTAGCATGTAGCTATTAGTCTAGCATGTAGCAGCTAGTCTAGCATGTAGTGGCTAGTCTAGCATGTAGCGGCTGCTTTAGCATGTAGCGGCTAGTCTAGCATGCAGTGGCTAGTCTAGCATGTAGCTGTTAGTCTAGCATGTAGCAGCTAGTCTAGCATGTAGCAGCTAGTCTAGCATGTAGTGGCTAGTTCAGCATGTAACGGCTAGTCTAACATGTAGCGATTAATCTAGCATGTAGCGACCAGTCTAGGTTGTAGCGGCTGCTTTAGCATGTAGCAGCTAGTTTAGCATGCAGTGGCTAGTCTAGCATGTAGCGGCGTATCTAGCATGTAGTGGCTAGTCTAGCATGTAGCGACTAGTCTAGCATGTAACTGCTAGTCTAGCGTGTAGCAGCTACTCTAGCATGTAGCAGCTAGTCTAACATGCAGTGGCTAGTCTAGCATGCAGTGGCTAGTCTAGCATGTAGCGGCTAGTCTAGCATGTAGCAGCTAGTCTAGCATGTAGCAGCTAGTCTAGCATGTAGTGGCTAGTTCAGCATGTAACGGCTAGTCTAACATGTAGCGATTAATCTAGCATGTAGCGACCAGTCTAGGTTGTAGCGGCTGCTTTAGCATGTAGCAGCTAGTTTAGCATGCAGTGGCTAGTCTAGCATGTAGCGGCTTATCTAGCATGTAGTGGCTAGTCTAGCATGTAGCGACTAGTCTAGCATGTAACTGCTAGTCTAGCGTGTAGCAGCTACTCTAGCATGTAGCAGCTAGTCTAGCACGCAGTGGCTAGTCTAGCATGTAGCGGCTTATCTAGGATGTAGTGGCTTATCTAGCATGTAGCTACTAGTCTAACATGTAGCAGTTAGTCTAGCATGTAGCGGCTAGTCTAGCATGTAGTGGCTAGTCTAGCATGTAGCTGCTAAGCTAGCATGTAGCAGCTAGTCTTGCATGTAGCAGCTAGTCTAGCATGTAGCGGCTAGTCTAGCATGTAGTTGCTAGTCTAGCATGTAGCTGCTAATCTAGCATGTAGCAGCTAGTCTTGCATGTAGCAGCTAGTCTAGCATGTAGCTGCTAGTCTAGCATGTAGTAGCTAGTCTAGCATTAAGCGGCTAGTCTTGCATGTAGCAGTTAGTCTAGCATGTAGCGGCTAGTCTAGCATGTAGCTGCTAGTCTAGCATGTAGCGGCTAGTCTAGCATGTAGCAGCTAGTCTAGAATGTAGGAGCTAGTCTAGTATGTAGCAGTTAGCCTAGCATGTAGCAGCTAGTCTAGTATGTAGGAGCTAGTCTAGTATGTAGCAGCTAGTCTAGCATGTAGCAGCTAGTCTAGCATGTAGCAGCTAGTCTAGCATGTAGTGGCTAGTTCAGCATGTAACGGCTAGTCTAACATGTAGCGATTAATCTAGCATGTAGCGACCAGTCTAGGTTGTAGCGGCTGCTTTAGCATGTAGCAGCTAGTTTAGCATGCAGTGGCTAGTCTAGCATGTAGCGGCTTATCTAGCATGTAGTGGCTAGTCTAGCATGTAGCGACTAGTCTAGCATGTAACTGCTAGTCTAGCGTGTAGCAGCTACTCTAGCATGTAGCAGCTAGTCTAGCACATGTATATTAAATATGTGTGTACATTAACTTAAACTGCTCTAATAAACTCGATATTTTATATCATGTTGATAATAACTGTACAATCTGCCACGTTACTGTAATAATTCGTACTCTGAAAGTATTTGAATAAGTAATATGTGTATGTGTGCACTCACCTATATGTAGTTGCTGGGATCGAGTCATAGCTCCTGGCCTAGATTCAGATGAGGAGTCGACCGTCAAAAACCATCAAGTCCCTCAATAAACTTACTTCTGACAGAGGCAATAAGCACAGCTTGCTTGAACATTATAGTGACCAGTTCACCAAACAGCAATATGCACAAGACAATCGTAAACAGCACAGCTTCTGGGAAGGAAGGAAAAAACACAAATATGATCTAACTGGGAATAATCGACATATCCACCCTTAAAAATAAAGTCCCCAAATTTCTGAATCTGAGTTCAGCAACTTCCAAACTCCGACTACAACAGTGCGTAGATGACAGTGAGAACAATTTAGACAGAGAGTTAGAAACGGAACCTAAGTCATATTGGGTGTATCATGATATACAATCACGTGATAAAGATCACTAAATTAAAATGACTCTGTGAACATAATTCCACACAGAACAAGAAGTATGACTTTAATCACCAACGAGATCATAATCTACCACATACTGTACATGACAAGAACCAAGAACAGAGTTCTTGCAGACACAGGAGAGATCTTTTCATGGTGACGCCTAACCAGGGAGGGAGAGAGAGAGAGAGAGAGAGAGAGAGAGAGAGAGAGAGAGAGAGAGAGAGAGAGAGAGAGAGAGAGAGAGAGAGAGAGAGAGAGAGAGAGAGAGAGGAGAGAGAGAGAGAGAGAGAGAGAGGGAGAGTGAGAGAGGGAGAGAGAGAGAGTGAGAGAGGAAGAGAGAGAGAGAGAGAGAGAGAGAGAGAGAGAGAGAGAGAGAGAGAGAGAGAGAGAGAGAGAGAGAGAGAGAGAGAGAGAGAGAGAGAGAGAGAGAGAGAGAGAGAGAGACAGAGAAAGAGAGAGAAAGAGAGGGAGAGAGAGTGAGAGAGAGAGAGAGAGAGAGAGAGAGAGAGAGAGCAAGTTGCAACTGTAAGCCAGAAGTGAAGTTCGCTCCCAGCTTGTCCAGTGTTCCAGAATGCATCAGCAGCGGCACACCAGCGAGAGCGTGTAGCAGCATGGGAGAGTCAGTCACAACTTGACACTCGACCAGCACAGACACTGCAACTTGTCATACATCTTTTCCACGTAGCTAAATAAGATCAATAATACTTGATAACTTGATATTGTTTTAGCTACTAACAAAAACAACACTAACAATATAATATTAGATTAAATATGTTTATAAGGTATATGAAAGTTTCCACATTTTGCGGAGACACAACACTACCATGGTCTGATCTCAATACCATGGTCTGTCTGGTCTTACTACCTTGGTGTTGTCTCCACCACGTTCTGGTCTCACCTCCACGGACTAGTCTCACTCCCAATGGAATGATCTCACCACCATGGTCTGGTCTCACTAACATGGACTGGTTTCACTAACATGGAATGGTCTTACTACCATGGACTGGTCTTACTGCCATGGGCTGGTCTTACTGCCATGGACTGGTCTCACCATTATGGCCCGACATACAGTTAGATTTCCTTGTTGGGTGTCTGCTCAACCAAACTGTTCGTACTACATGCTCGCCCGCCTTTCTAGCATTCTTAACCTGACCGATCAGTCACTTTCAGTAGGTAGTATTCCAGTTTTCTTATTAAAAAATTCTACCTTGTTTTAGCAATATTTCTGACATCTGCTGGTAACAGGTTGAAGAATCTTGGACCACGTATGTTGTCATGGTACTCCTGGTATGTTGACATGGTACTCCTGGTATGTTGACATGGTACTCCTGGTATGTTGTCATGGTACTCCTGGTATGTTGACATGGTACTCCTGGTATGTTGACATGGTACTCCTGGTATGTTGACATGGTACTCCTGGTATGTTGTCATGGTACTCCTGGTATGTTGACATGGTACTCCTGGTATGTTGACATGGTACTCGTGGTATGTTGACATGGCACTCCTGGTATGTTGACATGGTACTCGTGGTATGTTGACATGGTACCCGTGGTATGTTGACATGGTACTCCTAGTATGTTGACATGGTACTCCTGGTATGTTGTCATGGTACTCCTGGTATGTTGACATGGTACTCCTGGTATGTTGTCATGGTACTCCTGGTATGTTGACATGGTACTCCTGGTATGTTGACATGGTACTCCTGGTATGTTGACATGGTACTCCTGGTATGTTGACATGGTATCCGTGGTATGTTGACATGGTACTCCTGGTATGTTGACATGGTACTCCTGATATGTTGACATGGTACTACTGGTATGTTGACATGGTACTCCTGGTATGTTGACATGGTACTACTGGTATGTTGACATGGTACTCCTGGTATGTTGACATGGTACTCCTGGTATGTTTACATGGTACTCGTGGTATGTTGACTTGGTTCTCCTGGGATGTTGACATGGTACTCGTGGTATGTTGTCATGGTACTCCTGGTATGTTGACATGGTACTCCTGGTATGTTAACATGGTACTCGTGGTATGTTGACATGGTACTAATGATACGTTGACATGGTACTACTGGTATGTTGGCATGGTGCTCATGGTATGTTAACATGGTACTCGTGGTATGTTGACATGGTACTACTGGTATGTTGACATGGTACTCGTGATATGTTAACATGGTACTCGTGGTATGTTGACATGGTACTCATGGTATGTTAACATGGTACTTGTGGCATGTTGACATGGTAATACTGGTATGCTGACATGGTACTCGTGGTATGTTAACATGGTACTCGTGGTATGTTGACATGGTACTACTGGTATGTTGACATGGTACTCGTGATATGTTAACATGGTACTCGTGGTATGTTGACATGGTACTCATGGTATGTTAACATAGTACTTGTGGTATGGTGACATGGTACTACTGGTATGCTGAAATGGTACTCGTGGTATGTTAACATGGTACTCCTGGTATGTTGACATGGTACTACTGGTATGTTGACATGGTACTCGTGATATGTTAACATGGTACTCGTGGTATGGTGACATGGTACTACTGGTATGTTGACATGGTACTCGTGGTATGTTGACATGGTACTCGTGGTATGTTAACATGGTACTTGTGGTATGTTGACATGGTACTCGTGGTATGTTGACATGGCACTACTGGTATGTTAACATGGTACTCGTGGTATGTTGGCATGGTACTCCTGGTATGTTGACATGGTACTCGTGGTATGTTGACATGGTACTCGTGGGATGTTAACATGGTACTTGTGGTATGGTGACATGGTACTACTGGTATGCTGATATGGTACTCGTGGTATGTTAACATGGTACTCGTGGTATGTTGACATGGTACTCCTGGTATGTTGACATGGTACTCCAGGTATGTTGATATGGTACTACTGGTATGTTGACATGGTACTCCTGGTATGTTGACATGGTACTACTGGTATGTTGACATGTTACTCCTGGTATGTTGACATGGTACTCCTGGTATGTTGACATGGTACTCGTGGTATGTTGACATGGTACTCCTGGGATGTTGACATGGTACTCGTGGTATGTTGTCATGGTACTCCTGGTATGTTGACATGGTACTCCTGGTATGTTAACATGGTACTCGTGGTGTGTTGACATGGTACTAATGATACGTTGACATGGTACTACTGGTATGTTGGCATGGTGCTCATGGTATGTTAACATGGTACTCGTGGTATGTTGACATGGTACTACTGGTATGTTGACATAGTACTCGTGATATGTTAACATGGTACTCGTGGTATGTTGACATGGTACTCATGGTATGTTAACATGGTACTTGTGGCATGTTGACATGGTACTACTGGTATGCTGACATGGTACTCGTGGTATGTTAACATGGTACTCGTGGTATGTTGACATGGTACTACTGGTATGTTGACATGGTACTCGTGATATGTTAACGTGGTACTCGTGGTATGTTGACATGGTACTCATGGTATGTTAACATAGTACTTGTGGTATGGTGACATGGTACTACTGGTATGCTGAAATGGTACTCGTGGTATGTTAACATGGTACTCCTGGTATGTTGACATGGTACTACTGGTATGTTGACATGGTACTCGTGATATGTTAACATGGTACTCGTGGTATGGTGACATGGTACTACTGGTATGTTGACATGGTACTCGTGGTATGTTGACATGGTACTCGTGGTATGTTAACATGGTACTTGTAGTATGTTGACATGGTACTCGTGGTATGTTGACATGGCACTACTGGTATGTTAACATGGTACTCGTGGTATGTTGGCATGGTACTCCTGGCATGTTGACATGGTACTCGTGGTATGTTGACATGGTACTCGTGGGATGTTAACATGGTACTTGTGGTATGGTGACATGGTACTACTGGTATGCTGATATGGTACTCGTGGTATGTTAACATGGTACTCGTGGTATGTTGACATGGTACTACTGGTATGTTGACATGGTACTCGTGATATGTTAACATGGTACTCGTGGTATGTTGACATGGTACTCATAGTATGTTAACATGGTACTTGTGGCATGTTGACATGGTACTACTGGTATCAAAGTCTATTCATGGTATGTTGACATGGTACTCGTGGTATGTTGACATGGTACTCGTGGTATGTTGACATGGTATTCGTGGTATGTTGACATGGTACTCGTGGTATGCTGACATGGTACTCGTGGTATGTTAACATGGTACTCGTGGTATGTTGACATGGTACTACTGGTATGTTGACATGGTATTCGTGATATGTTAACATGGTACTCGTGGTATGTTGACATGGTATTCATGGTATGTTAACATAGTACTTGTGGTATGTTGACATGGTACTCGTGATATGTTAACATGGTACTCGTGGTATGGTGACATGGTACTACTGGTATGTTGACATGGTACTCGTGGTATGTTGACATGGTACTCGTGGTATGTTAACATGGTACTTGTGGTATGGTGACATGGTACTACTGGTATGTTGACATGGTACTCGTGGTATGTTGACATGGTACTCGTGGTATGTTAACATGGTACTTGTGGTATGTTGACATGGTACTCGTGGTATGTTGACATGGCACTACTTGTATGTTAACATGGTACTTGTGGTATGTTGGCATGGTACTCCTGGTATGTTGACATGGTACTCGTGGTATGTTGACATGCTACTCGTGGGATGTTAACATGGTACTTGTGGTATGGTGACATGGTACTACTGGTATGCTGACATGGTACTCGTGGTATGTTAACATGGTACTCGTGGTATGTTGACATGGTACTACTGGTATGTTGACATGGTACTCGTGATATGTTAACATGGTACTACTGGTATGCTGACTTGGTACTCGTGGTATGTTAACATGGTACTCGTGGTATGTTGACATGGTACTACTGGTATGTTGACATGGTACTCGTGATATGTTAACATGGTACTTGTGGTATGTTGACATGGTACTCATGGTATGTTAACATAGTACTTGTGGTATGGTGACATGGTACTACTGGTATGTTGACAAGGTACTCGTGATATGTTAACATGGTACTCGTGGTATGTTGACATGGTACTCGTGGGATGTTAACATGGTACTTGTGGTATGGTGACATGGTACTACTGGTATGCTGATATGGTACTCGTGGTATGTTAACATGGTACTCGTGGTATGTTGACATGGTACTACTGGTATGTTGACATGGTACTCGTGGTATGTTGACTTGGTTCTCCTGGGATGTTGACATGGTACTCGTGGTATGTTGTCATGGTACTCCTGGTATGTTGACATGGTACTCCTGGTATGTTAACATGGTACTCGTGGTATGTTGACATGGTACTAATGATACGTTGACATGGTACTACTGGTATGTTGGCATGGTGCTCATGGTATGTTAACATGGTACTCGTGGTATGTTGACATGGTACTACTGGTATGTTGACATGGTACTCGTGATATGTTAACATGGTACTCGTGGTATTTTGACATGGTACTCATGGTATGTTAACATGGTACTTGTGGCATGTTGACATGGTAATACTGGTATGCTGACATGGTACTCGTGGTATGTTAACATGGTACTCGTGGTATGTTGACATGGTACTACTGGTATGTTGACATGGTACTCGTGATATGTTAACATGGTACTCGTGGTATGTTGACATGGTCTCATGGTATGTTAACATAGTACTTGTGGTATGGTGACATGGTACTACTGGTATGCTGAAATGGTACTCGTGGTATGTTAACATGGTACTCCTGGTATGTTGACATGGTACTACTGGTATGTTGACATGGTACTCGTGATATGTTAACATGGTACTCGTGGTATGGTGACATGGTACTACTGGTATGTTGACATGGTACTTGTGGTATGTTGACATGGTACTCGTGGTATGTTGACATGGCACTACTGGTATGTTAACATGGTACTCGTGGTATGTTGGCATGGTACTCCTGGTATGTTGACATGGTACTCGTGGTATGTTGACATGGTACTCGTGGGATGTTAACATGGTGCTTGTGGTATGGTGACATGGTACTACTGGTATGCTGATATGGTACTCGTGGTATGTTAACATGGTACTCGTGGTATGTTGACATGGTACTCCTGGTATGTTGACATGGTACTCCAGGTATGTTGATATGGTACTACTGGTATGTTGACATGGTACTCCTGGTATGTTGACATGGTACTACTGGTATGTTGACATGGTACTCCTGGTATGTTGACATGGTACTCCTGGTATGTTGACATGGTACTCCTGGTATGTTGACATGGTACTCCTGGGATGTTGACATGGTACTCGTGGTATGTTGTCATGGTACTCCTGGTATGTTGACATGGTACTCCTGGTATGTTAACATGGTATTCGTGGTATGTTGACATGGTACTAATGATACGTTGACATGGTACTACTGGTATGTTGGCATGGTGCTCATGGTATGTTAACATGGTACTCGTGGTATGTTGACATGGTACTACTGGTATGTTGACATGGTACTCGTGATATGTTAACATGGTACTCGTGGTATGTTGACATGGTACTCATGGTATGTTAACATGGTACTTGTGGCATGTTGACATGGTACTACTGGTATGCTGACATGGTACTCGTGGTATGTTAACATGGTACTCGTGGTATGTTGACATGGTACTACTGGTATGTTGACATGGTACTCGTGATATGTTAACGTGGTACTCGTGGTATGTTGACATGGTACTCATGGTATGTTAACATAGTACTTGTGGTATGGTGACATGGTACTACTGGTATGCTGAAATGGTACTCGTGGTATGTTAACATGGTACTCCTGGTATGTTGACATGGTACTACTGGTATGTTGACATGGTACTCGTGATATGTTAACATGGTACTCGTGGTATGGTGACATGGTACTACTGGTATGTTGACATGGTACTCGTGGTATGTTGACATGGTACTCGTGGTATGTTAACATGGTACTTGTGGTATGTTGACATGGTACTCGTGGTATGTTGACATGGCACTACTGGTATGTTAACATGGTACTCGTGGTATGTTGGCATGGTACTCCTGGTATGTTGACATGGTACTCGTGGTATGTTGACATGGTACTCGTGGGATGTTAACATGGTACTTGTGGTATTGTGACATGGTACTACTGGTATGCTGATATGGTACTCGTGGTATGTTAACATGGTACTCGTGGTATGTTGACATGGTACTACTGGTATGTTGACATGGTACTCGTGATATGTTAACATGGTACTCGTGGTATGTTGACATGGTACTCATAGTATGTTAACATGGTACTTGTGGCATGTTGACATGGTACTACTGGTATCAAAGTCTATTCGTGGTATGTTGACATGGTACTCGTGGTATGTTGACATGGTACTCGTGGTATGTTGACATGGTATTCGTGGTATGTTGACATGGTACTCGTGGTATGCTGACATGGTACTCGTGGTATGTTAACATGGTACTCGTGGTATGGTGACATGGTACTACTGGTATGTTGACATGGTATTCGTGATATGTTAACATGGTACTCGTGGTATGTTGACATTGTATTCATGGTATGTTAACATAGTACTTGTGGTATGGTGACATGGTACTACTGGTATGTTAACATGGTACTCGTGATATGTTAACATGGTACTCGTGGTATGGTGACATGGTACTACTGGTATGTTGACATGGTACTCGTGGTATGTTGACATGGTACTCGTGGTATGTTAACATGGTACTTGTGGTATGGTGACATGGTACTACTGGTATGTTGACATGGTACTCGTGGTATGTTGACATGGTACTCGTGGTATGTTAACATGGTACTTGTGGTATGTTGACATGGTAGTCGTGGTATGTTGACATGGCACTACTGGTATGTTAACATGGTACTTGTGGTATGTTGGCATGGTACTCCTGGTATGTTGACATGGTACTCGTGGTATGTTGACATGCTACTCGTGGGATGTTAACATGGTACTTGTGGTATGGTGACATGGTACTACTGGTATGCTGACATGGTACTCGTGGTATGTTAACATGGTACTCGTGGTATGTTGACATGGTACTATTGGTATGTTGACATGGTACTCGTGATATGTTAACATGGTACTCGTGGTATGTTGACATGGTACTCATAGTATGTTAACATGGTACTTGTGGCATGTTGACATGGTACTACTGGTATGCTGACATGGTACTCGTGGTATGTTAACATGGTACTCGTGGTATGTTGACATGGTACTACTGGTATGTTGACATGGTACTCGTGATATGTTAACATGGTACTTGTGGTATGTTGACATGGTACTCATGGTATGTTAACATAGTACTTGTGGTATGGTGACATGGTACTACTGGTATGTTGACAAGGTACTCGTGATATGTTAACATGGTACTCGTGGTATGGTGACATGGTACTACTGGTATGTTGACATGGTACTCGTGGTATGTTGACATGGTACTCGTGGTATGTTAACATGGTACTTGTGGTATGTTGACATGGTACTCATGGTATGTTAACATAGTACTTGTGGTATGGTGACATGGTACTACTGGTATGTTGACATGGTACTCGTGATATGTTAACATGGTACTCGTGGTATGGTGACATGGTACTACTGGTATGTTGACATGGTACTCGTGGTATGTTGACATGGTACTCGTGGTATGTTAACATGGTACTTGTGGTATGGTGACATGGTACTACTGGTATGTTGACATGGTACTCGTGGTACGTTGACATGGTACTCGTGGTATGTTAACATGGTACTTGTGGTATGTTGACATGGTACTCATGGTATGTTAACATAGTACTTGTGGTATGGTGACATGGTACTACTGGTATGCTGAAATGGTACTCGTGGTATGTTAACATGGTACTCCTGGTATGTTGACATGGTACTACTGGTATGTTGACATGGTACTCGTGATATGTTAACATGGTACTCGTGGTATGGTGACATGGTACTACTGGTATGTTGACATGGTACTCGTGGTATGTTGACATGGTACTCGTGGTATGTTAACATGGTACTTGTGGTATGTTGACATGGTACTCGTGGTATGTTGACATGGCACTACTGGTATGTTAACATGGTACTCGTGGTATGTTGGCATGGTACTCCTGGTATGTTGACATGGTACTCGTGGTATGTTGACATGGTACTCGTGGGATGTTAACATGGTACTTGTGGTATTGTGACATGGTACTACTGGTATGCTGATATGGTACTCGTGGTATGTTAACATGGTACTCGTGGTATGTTGACATGGTACTACTGGTATGTTGACATGGTACTCGTGATATGTTAACATGGTACTCGTGGTATGTTGACATGGTACTCATAGTATGTTAACATGGTACTTGTGGCATGTTGACATGGTACTACTGGTATCAAAGTCTATTCGTGGTATGTTGACATGGTACTCGTGGTATGTTGACATGGTACTCGTGGTATGTTGACATGGTATTCGTGGTATGTTGACATGGTACTCGTGGTATGCTGACATGGTACTCGTGGTATGTTAACATGGTACTCGTGGTATGTTGACATGGTACTACTGGTATGTTGACATGGTATTCGTGATATGTTAACATGGTACTCGTGGTATGTTGACATTGTATTCATGGTATGTTAACATAGTACTTGTGGTATGGTGACATGGTACTACTGGTATGTTAACATGGTACTCGTGATATGTTAACATGGTACTCGTGGTATGGTGACATGGTACTACTGGTATGTTGACATGGTACTCGTGGTATGTTGACATGGTACTCGTGGTATGTTAACATGGTACTTGTGGTATGGTGACATGGTACTACTGGTATGTTGACATGGTGCTCGTGGTATGTTGACATGGTACTCGTGGTATGTTAACATGGTACTTGTGGTATGTTGACATGGTAGTCGTGGTATGTTGACATGGCACTACTGGTATGTTAACATGGTACTTGTGGTATGTTGGCATGGTACTCCTGGTATGTTGACATGGTACTCGTGGTATGTTGACATGCTACTCGTGGGATGTTAACATGGTACTTGTGGTATGGTGACATGGTACTACTGGTATGCTGACATGGTACTCGTGGTATGTTAACATGGTACTCGTGGTATGTTGACATGGTACTATTGGTATGTTGACATGGTACTCGTGTTATGTTAACATGGTACTCGTGGTATGTTGACATGGTACTCATAGTATGTTAACATGGTACTTGTGGCATGTTGACATGGTACTACTGGTATGCTGACATGGTACTCGTGGTATGTTAACATGGTACTCGTGGTATGTTGACATGGTACTACTGGTATGTTGACATGGTACTCGTGATATGTTAACATGGTACTTGTGGTATGTTGACATGGTACTCATGGTATGTTAACATAGTACTTGTGGTATGGTGACATGGTACTACTGGTATGTTGACAAGGTACTCGTGATATGTTAACATGGTACTCGTGGTATGGTGACATGGTACTACTGGTATGTTGACATGGTACTCGTGGTATGTTGACATGGTACTCGTGGTATGTTAACATGGTACTTGTGGTATGTTGACATGGTACTCATGGTATGTTAACATAGTACTTGTGGTATGGTGACATGGTACTACTGGTATGTTGACATGGTACTCGTGATATGTTAACATGGTACTCGTGGTATGGTGACATGGTACTACTGGTATGTTGACATGGTACTCGTGGTATGTTGACATGGTACTCGTGGTATGTTAACATGGTACTTGTGGTATGGTGACATGGTACTACTGGTATGTTGACATGGTACTCGTGGTACGTTGACATGGTACTCGTGGTATGTTAACATGGTACTTGTGGTATGTTGACATGGTACTCGTGGTATGTTGACATGGCACTACTAGTATGTTAACATGGTACTTGTGGTATGTTGGCATGGTACTCCTGGTATGTTGACATGGTACTCGTGGTATGTTGACATGCTACTCGTGGGATTTTAACATGGTACTTGTGGTATGGTGACATGGTACTACTGGTATGCTGACATGGTACCCGTGGTATGTTAACATGGTACTCGTGGTATGTTGACATGGTACTACTGGTATGTTGACATGGTACTCGTGATATGTTAACATGGTACTCGTGGTATGTTGACATGGTACTCATAGTATTTTAACATGGTACTTGTGGCATGTTGACATGGTACTACTGGTATGCTGACATGGTACTCGTGGTATGTTAACATGGTACTCGTGGTATGTTGACATGGTACTACTGGTATGTTGACATGGTACTCGTGATATGTTAACATGGTACTCGTGGTATGTTGACATGGTACTCATGGTATGTTAACATAGTACTTGTGGTATGGTGACATGGTACTACTGGTATGTTGACATGGTACTCATGGTATGTTAACATAGTACTTGTGGTATGGTGACATGGTACTACTGGTATGTTGACATGGTACTCGTGGTATGTTGACATGGTACTTGTGGTATGTTGACATGGTACTCGTTGTATGTTTACATGGTACTACTGGTATGTTAACATGGTACTCGTGGTATGTTGGCATGGTACTCCTGGTATGTTGACATGTTACTCGTGGTATGTTGACATGGTACTCGTGGTATGTTGACATGGTACTTGTGATATGTTGACATGGTACTCGTGGTATGTTGACATGATACTCGTGGTATGTTGACATGGTACTCGTGGTATGTTGACATGGTATTAGTGGTATGTTGACATGGTACTCGTGGTATGTTGACATGGTACTTGTGGTATGTTGACATGGTACTCGTGGGATGTTAACATGGTACTTGTGGTATGGTGACATGGTACTACTGGTATGCTGACATGGTACTCGTGGTATGTTAACATGGTACTCGTGGTATGTTGACATGGTACTACTGGTATGTTGACATGGTACTCGTGATATGTTAACATGGTACACGTGGTATGTTGACATGGTACTCATAGTATGTTAACATGGTACTTGTGGCATGATGACATGGTACTACTGGTATGCTGACATGGTACTCGTGGTATGTTAACATGGTACTCGTGGTATGTTGACATGGTACTACTGGTATGTTGACATGGTACTCGTGATATGTTAACATGGTACTCGTGGTATGTTGACATGGTACTCATGGTATGTTAACATAGTACTTGTGGTATGGTGACATGGTACTACTGGTATGTTGACATGGTACTCATGGTATGTTAACATAGTACTTGTGGTATGGTGACATGGTACTACTGGTATGTTGACATGGTACTCGTGGTATGTTGACATGGTACTTGTGGTATGTTGACATGGTACTCGTGGTATGTTTACATGGTACTACTGGTATGTTAACATGGTACTCGTGGTATGTTGGCATGGTACTCCTGGTATGTTGACATGTTACTCGTGGTATGTTGACATGGTACTCGTGGTATGTTGACATGGTACTTGTGATATGTTGACATGGTACTCGTGGTATGTTGACATGGTACTCGTGGTATGTTGACATGGTACTCGTGGTATGTTGACATGGTACTCGTAGTATGTTGACATGGTATTCGTGGTATGTTGACATGGTATTCGTGGTATGTTGACATGGTACTCGTGGTATGTTGACATGGTACTCGTGGTATGTTGACATGGTACTCGTGGTATGTTGACATGGTACTCGTAGTATGTTGACATGGTACTCGTAGTATGTTGACATGGTACTCGTGGTATGTTGACATGGTACTCGTAGTATGTTGACATGGTACTCGTGGTATGTTGACATGGTACTCGTGGTATGTTGACATGGTACTCGTAGTATGTTGACATGGTATTCGTGGTATGTTGACATGGTACTCGTGGTATGTTGACATGGTATTCGTGGTATGTTGACATGGTATTCGTGGTATGTTGACATGGTACTCGTGGTATGTTGACATGGTACTCGTGGTTTTCACTGGGTTCATTCTACACTTACTCATACCTCTCACTCCAGTAAGTTAAGGTAACATGAAATTTGTGGATATGACTCTCAGTTTTATTTATCTGTATATTATCTCTGCCTTGAAAGAGTCAATGAGCACACACGAGTAACAATAATATAGATGTGATATCTCTTGTTTAGAAAAGTATCATATTCCAACCTGTTATTTTTCTGGTCTTTGATGCTTTTTCTTTGCTTTGTTTTCTAAACGACAGGTCATCTGACGTGATTTACTGCAAGACCTATTATATTCCTTTTGTTGTGCGGGATGGTCTGCCTGCGGATCACATTCCTTGTTCGTTTATAGATCTACGTTTTTCCGCATCTAAGCAGTTGCAATGTGTCACCTTTGAACAACGTGTCATTTGCCCCTGCCCACAGAAACCCTTTAATGATATCTGTTTATCTTCTACAGTGACAGCTTTCATGATTATTTGAGTACCATCGTAAAAAAAAAGGAAACTTAGCTGTGGCAAGTGTTTTTCATCTTTCTGATATGATGATGAGAAACAATAACTGGATAGAGATGTTGCCTCCGGCAACTGAACTTTTAACTACTAAATTTTGGAGGGGTGTAGCAAATAATATTTTAGCAGAGATCACCTCAGGAGGCAGCTCAGATGAAAATTCTCACAAACGAGTTATTAAATCTCTGCATCAGATTCACCTTAAACCAGCAAATTCTAGAGCCTACAAGACTAGAAAATACGCTGGACCTCATCTTCACTAACAACGACGATCTGATATGTAATATAACCGTATCAAAGACACTACATAATAGAGGTCCAGACATGTATGCACAGGGCTCCTGACCAGCAAAATGTGATCAGTCATGAGGGTGTCTTCACAAAATTCAACTTCGATAACAAAAACATACAATGGGAACAAGTCAACCATGTCGTAAATGAAACAAGCTGAGAAGATATCCTAAACAACATGGATCCGAACCTTCGCCTTGAAAAAATAAACTCTGTGGTTCTTGAGATCTGCTAAAGGCACATTCCATTAAGAAAAAGAAAGAGAAGACGTAAACTAAAAAGAGAGAGACGCTCCCTATACAGATGAAGGTGAAGAGTCACAGAGCTGCTGAGAGGGGCCAATATATCTGAAATACGAAGCGAGGCACTGGTCTATGAAATTGCAAATATCGAACTTAAGCTGAACGAATCTTACTGGAGACAAGAATCGCAGCAAAAACTAAAAGCCATAAAAGAAAATGAAAAAAACTTCTTCTCTTATGCCAAATCTAAGGGAAAAACAACATCCAGTATTGGGTCCCAGCTTATTCGAGATGGGACATACACAGATGACAGCCAAGAAATGAGTGAGATACTGAAGTCCCAATACGACTCAATGTTCAGGGAGCCGCTACCCAGATTAAGGGTCGACAATTTTTGGTGGTCTCAAAAATCTTGGATATTATCCTAACACCACAAGACTGTAAAGGTAATATTTGACATGCCAATGCATTCTGCCCCAGGCCCAGAGTCATGGAACTCCGTGTACATCAAGAACTGCAAGAAGCCCCTGTCACGTGTCTTCAGCATTCTATGGAGAGGGATCATGGACACAGGGGTCATCCCACACTCACTAAAAACAACAGACATAGCCCAACTCTACAAAGGCGGCAGTAAAGCAATTGCAAAGAACTACAGACCGATAGTACTAACATCCCATATCATAAAACTCCTTGAAAAGGTTCTAAGAAGCAAGATCGGCATCCACCTAGATATCCATCAATTACACAACCCAGGGCAACACGGGTTTAGAGCAGGTCGCTCCTGCCTGTCCCAGCTACTGGACCACTATGACAAGGTCCTGGATGCTGTAGATAATAAAAAAATACAGATGTAGTATACACAGACTTTGCAAAAGCTTTCGACAAGTGTGACTATTACGATAAACTTTATAAATACTAAGCAATGTTAGTCTAGGGGATTTTGATAGAGAATCATACTCCAGTTATATCGTAATAAAGATTCATTTCTGATGATATAATTTAATCTTGTATACAGATTGATAAGGAGATCGAAAAACTTTGTAAAATATATCTGTAATAAATAACAAAAAGGCACAATACCGTGACTGGAACGATACACAAATAACCCGCACATAAAAGAGAGAAGCTTACGACGACGTTTCGGTCCGACTTGGACCATTGACAAAGTCACACTGACAGAGGTGGAGCAGGACGGCTATATATAGGCAGGAAAAGGTGGAGGTAGTAGTAGTAGTAGTAGTAGTAGTAGTAGTACAAGAATTGTATATAATACCGACAGGATGAAATGACACATGCACAACATCCGGGCATCCCCACCGTAGACATTTCGCCATCCAGCCAGCCACTGGATGGCGAAACGTCCACAACAAAGACAACCAGACGCCGCACATGTGCGGCGTCTGGGTGTCTTTGTTGTGGACGTTTCGCCATCCAGTGGCTGGCTGGATGGCGAAATGTCTACGGTGGGGATGCCCGGGTGTTGTGCATGTGTCATTTCATCCTGTCGGTATTATATACAATTCTTGTACTACTACTACTACTACTACTACCTCCACCTTTTCCTGCCTATATATAGCCGTCCTGCTCCACCTCTGTCAGTGTGACTTTGTCAATGGTCCAAGTCGGACCGAAACGTCGTCGTAAGCTTCTCTCTTTTATGTGCGGGTTATTTGTATATCTGTAATATAACGTAGTTAACGTTACTGACTCAAGTTATTTTAATTGTACCTTTTTCTTAGTTATTATGTATAAACACAGACTTTATACACAACTTATAAATTACCACGCCCTTCATTCTAGCTGAATGGGCCTTTAATATAAATATGATCAATAAAGTTACAGCGTCTATTTTCCGAGACTATTAGGGTACTGACTAGAATACTTGAAGTCTGTTAACAGATGAGATCTTCTATACAATGAAAGATTCACAAGATCTCGCAATTTCTGGTGACTTTAGAGAATAAAGCACCAGATCAGTGGTTCCCAACCTTTTCTTACTCCCGCACCCCTATAAAATTTTTGCTCTAACCTCGCACCCCCTACAATTTAAACTTTGTTCAAGGATAAAGGATGTGGAATCATACTAAATTTTATCAAAAGAAGATATTTATTTCACTTTCTAATATAATATGTGAACAAAAATCAGACTTACAGAAAAGAAACATATCACAGAATGATATTTGAATACACCTTACAAAAATAATAACTCTTGCTTGAAATATATACAAAAAAGCAAAATCAAGAACTAGCTTTCAAACCTTTAGAAAGGAATTTTATTTTTTTTTTTACCAGTTTGACCGTAATAAACTTTATCGCAAATTTTACAAGGAATCTTATAGACACATCCATCAGCATTTTGGGGGGAATTCTTTATCAAAAGTTTTTTTTTACTGTATCAAGATTTTTGAATACAACTTTAATATTAAAAGTCTTAAGAAGAGAAGGCATATCAACCAAGTTTTCATGGTAAGGAAGAACCAACATATTTTTAGTTGAATAAGGCTGGTTGTCCCTTTTTCAACTAAAAATATGTTGGTTCTCCCTTACCATGAAAACTTGGTTGATATGCCTTCTCTTCTTAAGACTTTTAATATTAAAGTTGTATTCAAAAATCTTGATACAGTAAAAAAAACTTTTGATAAAGAATTCCCCCCAAAATGCTGATGGATGTGTCTATAAGATTCCTTGTAAAATTTGCGATAAAGTTTATTACGGTCAAACTGGTAAAAATCTCGAACTAAGATTAAAACAACATAAATATAGCATTAGAACTGGACAAGATTCCAATGCTCTATTTATTCATGTAAGAGATTTTAACCATCCAATTGATTTTCAAAAAGTTGAGAAAGTAGTATCAAGCAAGTCCATGATCGACAGGAATATAATTGAATCTTATTTCATAAAAAGCAGTTTTGACAATAATATGAATATTTCCTTTGGTTTATATAAATTAGATCCATTTATAATTAATAGAATTTGGGAAGAATTTAATAATACACTGGACAAATAATAATTTTTAAATTTTCTTGGGTAGAATAGTTTGTTGGTGAGTTGTGCAAAGGACCTGTCCAGTTGGGCCGGCGCGCATCAGGTGTTTAACCGTTGTGGGATCTGATAGTGAGGTGTTGGCCAAGCCCCTTATATAGCTTCCTTGGATGCTTTACTTTCATAGTTCCTTGATAATGTGAGTAGTCACGAAAGCCCTTGGAATTTCTCTATTCTTTCAGAGTGGTTGTTTTGCATATTCTGAAATCACCTGTTTACTGTGATCTTATTGCATATATATATATATATATATATATATATATATATATATATATATATATATATATATATATATATATATATATATATATATATACATATATATATATATATATATATATATATATATATATATATATATATATATATATATATATATATACATATGCATGTATATATATATATATATATATATATATATATATATATATATATATATATATATATATATATATATATATATATATATATATATATATATATATATGTCGTGCCGAATATGTAAAACTGGTCAATTAGCAAGAACTTATTTAAAATTAAGTCCTTTCTAAAATTTTCTCTTATACGTTTAAAGATATATTTTTTTCATTAATGATAATGTAAAAAATTAAAATTTTGCACCAAAAGAATCTTAGAAAACTTACCTAACCTTATTATAACAAGAACAATTTATTTTAGCCTAATCTAACTAAATATATTTTAGATTTGTTTACAATAATTTAATAGTAAACAAACACAGTGAAATATATTTTTTTCGTTAGGTTCAAAATGATTTTGGCGAAATTATTGCATACACAAGTTTTCACTTGTCCTATATGGCAAGATGAACGTTGCTATTTAAGCCAAGATCGCAAGTTCTGCCTATTCGGCACGACATATATATATATATATATATATATATGTCGTGCCGAATATGTAAAACTGGTCAATTAGCAAGAACTCATTTAAAATTAAGTCCTTTCTAAAATTTTCTCTTGTACGTTTAAATATATATTTTTTCATTAATGTTAATGTTAAAATTTTTAATTTTGCTCCAAAAGAATCTTAGAAAACTTACCTAACCTTATTATAACAAGAGCAATTTATTTTAGCCTAACCTAACTAAATATATTTTAGATTTGTTTACAATAATTTAATACTAAACAAACACAGTGAAATATATTTTTTTCGTTAGGTTCAGAATGATTTGGGCGAAATTATTCCATACACAAATTTTCACTTGTCCTATATGGCAAGATGAGCGTTGCTATTTAAGCCAAGATCGCAAGTTCTGCCTATTCGGCACGATATATATATATATATATATATATATATATATATATATATATATATATATATATATATATATATATATATATATATATATATATACATATATATATATATATATATATATATATATATATATATATATATATATATATATATATATATATATATATATATATGTATATATATGCAATAAGATCATAGTAAACAGGGAATATCAGAATATGCAAAACAACCACTGTGAAAGGAAAGTGAAATTCCAAGCACTTTCGTGACTTCTTACATTTTCAAGGGACTACAAAAGCAGTACATCAAAGGAAGGCATATAAAGGGTCTAGACCACACCTCACAATCACATCTCACAACAAAGCAACATCTGACGCGCGACGACACCCGACTCATAAGGGAGGCACACTGCAGCAGGCTTACTGGCCCAACTAGACAGGTCCTTCACGACATCCCACTAGCAAAATATTCTACCCAAGAATTAAGATTTATTTTTTGTCAAATGTATTATTAAATTCTTCCCAAATTTTATTAATTATAAATGGATCTAATTTATATAAACCCAAAGAAATATTCATATTATTTTCAAAACTGCTTTTTATGAAACAGGATTCAATTATATTCCTATAAATCATGGACTTGCTTGATACAACTTTCTCAACTTTTCGAAAATCAATTGGATTGTTAAAAGTCTCTCACATGAATAAATAGAGCATTTGAATCTTGTCCAGTCCTAATGCTATATTTATGTTGTTTTAATCTTAGTTCGAGACTTTTACCAGTTTGACCGTAATAAACTTCATAGCAAATTTCACAAGGAATCTTGTGAACACATTCGTCAGCATTTAGGAGGAATTCTTTATCAAAAGCTTTTTTTTAATGTATCAAGATTTTTAAATACAACTTTGATATTAAAACTCTTAAGAAGAGAAGGCATATCAACCAAGTTTTCATGGTAAGGGAGAACCAAGATATTTTTTAGTTGAATAAGGTTGGTTGTCCCTTTTTGAATTGTAAAAAGTATTTCTAGCAGTTTTAAAAAGGTTTATCAATTACGTTTATTGGGTATTTCAGATCATTAGCTATTTCATAAATTTTGGATATTTCTTCATCTATGAACTCTGGACTACAAATTCGTAAAGCTCTCAAAAACATTGATGAGAAAACAGACAGTTTAACTCTATCTTGATGTGAAGAATAATAGTGTACATAGGAACAGTTATTTGTAGGTTTTCTGTAAATTTTAAATTTGAATTCATTTTTACCCTTAATAATTAAAACATCTAGAAAAGGCAATGAGTTATCATTCTCAAATTCAACAGTAAAGTTTATAGAATGGGCTAAGCTATTTTATTAAACAAGGAAATGATTTTTATCTACATTCTTAGGCATAAGAAACATAATATCACCAACATATCTGAACCAGTTAGCTCTATTAGGGAGGATTGTGTTAAGCAGTCTTGTTTAAAAAAAATGCATGTATAGGTTACTAAGAACAGGTGAAAGAGGATTTCCCATTGCCATACCAAATTTCTGAGTGTAAAACTTATCATTAAAAACAAATTTTGCATCAACAATGCAAAATTTAATAAGTTTAATGATAGTAGGAACTGGCAATGGTAAATCGTAATTAACAAGTTCTTCAGATAAGAAATTTAATAAATCATCAACTGGAACTTCTGTAAACAAGGAAGCAACATCAAAACTAACCATGTTTAAATCATTTAAGTCAGTCAAGGAGCTTAATTTATCAACTAAATCTAAGTTGTTTTTAACATTAAAGTTAGAAATTTTGCCAACAATAGGGCTCAAAATGTCGAGAAGTCATTTAGATAATTTATATGAAACTGAACTTATGGAGCTAATAATTAATCTGACTGGATTACCTGGTTTGTGTGTTTTTATTAATCCATACATGTAGGGTAAAGATGGATTAGTGTAAGTAAATTTTTTAATTAATTCATCTTTGCCTTTCAGTGGAAGTTTTATTGTTTTATTGAAATTGCTGTTTGTAAGGGACTCTTTCTAAGAATCTATTTTTTAAAAAAAACTGTTTGAATGAACAAGTTTTGCCCAAATCTCTTTTACCTAATAGACTCCTTGACATGAGAGATCGTCCTTTTGATGATTTTATGAGAATTATTCTTCAGAACCATATTGAAATAACTAAAATACAGGAGAAGGAAGCATTCAAAATATTGAGAAACAAAAAATACTCTTTTAATCAGGCCATTCCATCAGAATGTAAACAGTATGTTGGATCATTGCTATAATATACTCAGAAGAATTTGTAATGAACTCAAAAACAAACTACAAAGAAAATTGGACATTTTAATTGAAAACAGTGATTGGACAAAGCATAATAATGACAATTTTGTAATTAACTTATCGGATGAAATATTAAATAAAAATACAACGGCTGCTCTAGGTTTTGGCCTAAGTTTTGCAACTTCAAAAAAAAAAAAAAACTTTATTAATAATGTTGAAATTGCAAAAGACTTTTGTAACTTTGAAAAATATTCTGATATATCCAGTGATGAAATTAATATTAGTAAGGGAATGGTATATAGTTCTATGTTAAAACAAAACATTCCCAATTGCCCTCAAAGATTCTTTAAGTCTTATGATACACATATTAATAATAAAAAATTGAGCCTTACTAAAGCAGATAAAATAAATGCAATAGTAATATTGAAAGAAAATGATTACCAAGAAAAAATGAATAATCTCTTGGATGATACTGAAACCTATTCTAAACTTAGAAAGAATTCCTTAGAAAACGTTAACAGCAATTTCAATAAAACAATAAAACTTCTACTGAAAGGCAAAGATGAATGAATCAAACAATTTACTTACACTAATCCATCTTTACCTTACATGTATGGATTAATAAAAACACACAAACCAAGTAATCCAGTCAGATTAATTATTAGCTCCATAAGTTCAGTTTCATATAAATTATCTAAATGGCTTGTCGACATTTTGAGCCCTATTGTTGGCAAAATTTCTAACTTTAATGTTAAAAACAACTTAGATTTAGTTGATAAATTAAGCTCCTTGACTGACTTAAATGATTTTAACAAGGTTAGTTTTGATGTTACTTCCTTGTTTACAAAAGTTCCAGTTGATGATTTATTAAGTTTCTTATCTGAAGAACTTGTTAATTACGATTTACCATTGCCAGTTCCTATTATCATTAAACTTAATAAACTTTGCATTGTTGATGCAAAATTTGTATTTGATGATAAGTTTAATACTCAGAAGTTTGGTATGGCAATGGGAAATCCTCTTTCACCTGTTCTTAGTAGCCTATACAAGGAATTTTTTTAAAACAAGATTGTTTAACAAAATCCTCCATAATAGAGCTAACTGGTTCAGATATATTGATGATATTTTGTGTCTTATGCCTAATAATGTACATAACAACATAAGAAAGGAGGAACACTGCAACAGGCCTGCTGGCCCATACTAGGCCGGTCCTTTACAAATCCAACCCACTAACAGAACAAATGCTACCCAAGCAATAAGCTCAGGTGCAAGTCCCACTCAAATTCAACCCCTCTCACTCATGTATTTATCCAACCTAAATTTGAAACTACACAAGGGTTTAGCTTCGATAACCCTACTAGGCAGACTATTCCACTCATCAACTACCCTATTACCAAACCAGTACTTTCCTATATCCTTTCGAAATCTAAACTTGTCTAATTTGAATCCATTATTGCGGGTTCTCTCTTGGAGGGATATCCTCAAAACCTTATTTATATCCCCTTTGTTAGTACCCATCTTCCACTTATACACTTCAATCAGGTCTCCCCTCATTCTTCGTCTTACAAGTGAATGTAGTTTAAGAGCCTTCAATTGTTCTTCGTAGGGAAGATTTCTAATGCTATTTAGTCATTCTGCGCAGGATGTTTTCAAACGAATTTATATCCATTGAGCTGCATAATCTAGGTGAGGCCTTACTAATGATGTATAAATCTGTAAAATAACCGCTGGACTTCTGTTGCTTACACTTCTTGATATAAATCCCAGTAATCTGTTTGCCTTATTACGTACGCTTAGGCACTGCTGTCTTGGTTTAAGGTTGCTGCTTACCATAACTCCCAAGTCCTTTTCGCAATCTGTATGGCTGGGCTCTACGTTATTTAACTTATATGTGCTAGGGTTATGGACACTCCCGAGCTTCAGAACCTTGCATTTATCTACATTGAACTGCATCTGCCACTTTCTGACCACGAATTGAGTTTGTCTAAATCCTCCTGAAGTTCATTGAGATCTTCGTTTGAATCAATTATCCTACCTATCTTTGTGTCATCGGAGAATTTGCTCATATCACTTGTAATTCCCTCGTCAAGGTCATTGATATATATTATAAACAACAACGGGCCTAAGACTGATCCCTGTGGAACGCCACTTGTTACAGCTCCCCACTCAGATTTAACCCCATTTTAAGCACACTCTCTGCTACCTATTGGTGAGCCATGACTAGATTCATTACAGCACTTTTTTCCCAGTGCCATGAGCTGCCACTTTCTTTAACAGTCTCTGGTGCGGTACTCTATCAAAAGCCTTGCTAAAATCTAAATAAACAATATAAAATTCTTTATCGTGATCAACAGTCTCAAATGCTTTACTGAAGAAGGTTAATAGATTAGTTAGGCCGGAACGACCCCTCATGAATCCATGCTGAGTATCATTATTCAGATTATGCTTATCCAGATGGCTTCTTATAATCTCAGCTATAATTGACTCTAGTAATTTGCCTACAATTGAGGTCAGGCTTATTTGGCGGTAATTTGACGGTAACGACCTATCCCCTGATTTAAAAATAGGAATTACATTAGCCATCTTCCACATATCAGACACTACACCTGTTTGAAGAGATAAATTAAAAATATTAGTTAATGGTTCACAGAGTTTCATTTTGCATTCTTTAAGAACTTTTGAAAAAATCTCATCAGGACCCTTTGATTTATTTTGTTTCAGTCAATCTATTTGTTTCAAAACAATTTCGCTAGTGACCGTGATATTATATAGTTTATCTTCTTCGGGCCCATTATAAAAATTAATTACTGGGATATTGTGTCTTCCTGTGTGAAAACCGAGAGAAAATAATTATTAAAAATTGAGCACATTTCATTCTCTTTGTCAATAAAATGCCCAGAGTTATTTTTAAGGGAACATATCTTATCTCTAACTTTTGTTCTACAAATCTGAAAAAGCCTTTTGGGTTAGTTTTCAAATCCCTAATTTCGTAGTCCCGGTTAGCTTTTCTTGCTCCCTTTTTAACGTCCCTCTTAATGTCAATATATTGAATCATAAGATGACCCTCACCTCTTTTGATGCGCGTATAAATTCATTTCTTTTGCTCTAAAAGATATTTGAGCCTATTGCTCATCCATTTTGGATAATTTCTGTTCGATCTAATTACTTTATACGGGAAAAACGTTTTTTGTGCAGCATGTATAGTGTCTGGAAAGCTGTCATACTGATAGCTCTCTTCGTTACTCCAGTCTACAGATGATAAGTGTTCTCTAAGCCCATTGTAATCTGCTAAGCGAAAATCTGGGCCCATTACTGAATTATCCTTACTGTCATACTTCCATTCAGTGCTAAAGGTAATTGATTTGTGATCGCTTGTGCCGAGTTCCTCTGTTTGCTTTGTTTGTCAGAACCAAGTCAAGCAGGTTATTTCCCCTTGTAGGTTCTGTCACAAACTGTTTCAAAAAACAATCCTGAACTAGTTCTAAAAAGTCGTTAGATTCTAAATTCCCAGTCAAAAAATTCTAATCAATCTGACTAAAGTTAAAGTACCATAGAATTACTGCGTTTTCGTGCCTTGTGGCCTTAACAATTTCCTCCCAAAGTAGTCTCCCTTGGTCCCTATCTAAGTTTGGGGGACGGTATATCACGCCTAAAATCAATTTCTCATACCCCTCTGAAAATTCTATCCAGACAGACTCTGTATGTGTTATTTCAGACTTTATACCTGTTTTTATGCAACAGTTTAAACGATCTCGGACATAGTGTGCCACCCCACCCCCCTTACCGATACTTCTATCTACTTGAAACAATTTAAAACCCTGAATGCGAGATTCAGCAGGCATGTCCCGATTTTTCATATTAAACCACATCTCAGTTATTGCAAAAAAGTCAGTGTTACCCGCACATGCAACTAATCTCAATTCATCCATCTTATTTCTCGCACTTCGTGTATTAGTATAAAATATCTTTAGAAAACCTCCCTTCTCTTTTCTCTTTCTGCTGATTTCTGTTCCTCTACTATACCTATTACTGTCCTTGTCACCTAGTGCCACTGAGTTTCCAATATTCTCCAATAACTGCCTCATTCTGCCTGTAACTGGTTTCCCGAAAACTCACACTATCGCTACACTGAGAATTCATTAATTTTCCACAAAAACCCATACCACTATCTATTTCTAGTTTAAAGATCTAAAAGCTCCCTCCACTGCGTTGGCCATTGCCCCCACCCCAAACCATGATAAGTGAGCCCCAACCCTGGCATACATGTCATTTCTGCCACAGAAGAGGTCCCAGTTGTCTATGAATGTTACTGAATTTTCCTTACAGTGTTTGTCCAACCAGTAATTGACACCAATTGCCCTGGACAAACATTCATTTCCAACTCCTCTCCATGGTTTTAATGCCATATATCACAGGGTTCCCACACTTCCTCCTAATAATCAGGTCTTCACTTCTACGTCTGCCAACATCGTTGCCTCCCACACTGAGGCAGATAATAGGATTGCTCCCATTACCTTTCATGATATCGTCTAGACGGCTAACAACATCCCCCATCCCAGCCCCAGGAAAACATACCTTCTGTCTCCTCTTCCTGTCCTAAGACAAAAAGCCTTATCCATAAATTTAGCCTGACTGTCCCCAACTAAAACAATGTTCTTACCTTCACTGGCGGAGTTCGTCGTGACGTACTCGATGGTCTTCGTTGAGGTATCAAGGGATGTCGACTCTCGTCCGCCAATGCTTCCCTGGAGCTCGCTGGGACACTCCCAGCAGACAACCCACATTCGTCTGGTAGCACCGAAAATGGGTTGGAAGTTTCCACTGTAGCCTTCTGGTTCTTCGTTGTTTTAGCCACTCCAACAGTCTTCTTGATCCTCAGCTTCGTTCCATGTTGCCCAGCCACTGACCAGGTTCCCCTCTTGACCTGAAGAGGATTATTACGAATCCTCTTGTTTTCCTCCGTCAATCGCCGTATCTCGAGCTCAGCAACCCTGAGCTCCTCTTTTAGCTGCTGGTAGAGTTCAGATTCACAGAGGTATAGATATCCTTGTTTAATAAAATAGCTTAGCCCATTCTATAAACTTTGCTGTTGAATATATATATATATATATATATATA
>NC_091305.1:31723505-31826005 GCF_038502225.1 Cherax quadricarinatus
TTATATCAGTTATTTAGTTTGAATGGTGAGGCAGGTTCATGAAGAAGTCTCTTAGAGTGTTCTAATCTCCTGTTCTCTATTTTACTGCCTTCATATTATTAGAAATCCCAGTTTTTTTCCTTCCTCCAAATTTTCGTTTTTATTTCGTTTATAACACTAGAGAACCTCATTCGATCGGGTTCGATTTTGAACACTGGTGTATGGTAACTTGGGCAAGGTTCTTGCAACTATTAGCATGTGCAAGTGATCTATAAAATTCCAGAAGTCCTTCAGAGATTACTGAATGGTCTCGATTACTTGCAGAACATTCTGCTGCTTGGCTTCAAACGTTCAAAAATGAGCAAATCTGCCATTTTTGTGTGTGTAAAATAATGTGAAATATATTTGAGTCTATCTTTTCTGAATAGCTTCAATATTTAATGTTGATACATCTTACGGACAAGACAGTGTCCGTTAAGTTTAGTATATGTGAAGGTATATTTGTCATTATACTAATTTATTTTAAAATCTTCGAATAAGTGGAATCTGTAATAAAGGAAGAATGACTCTTCTGTGTGGCTTCTAAATTGTCGGCCCTGGCGAGTTTTCCGGAAACTTTAGTTCAGTTAGTTACTGTGCTGCATAACTCCTTATTTGCCGGTTTCATGAAATAAATAATGATGATTTTCGTTGGATAACTAATAAATACTTTATCTTATCTGCTTCAAAATATTAACGCCGATTCATTCCCTAAGAAGGAAGACGCCCTGTAAGTTTAGACGAGTGATTCCCAAAGTGGGCGGTGGAAATATCCAAGGTAGGGGGTAGAAAAAGGGGGGTGGTGGGGGAGCGGCAGGGTGGCATCAGGTCCAAGGGAGCGTTTACATTACAACATCTATATGACAAAATTTACGTCACGAACACTTAAGTAATTAAGTAATAAAATTAACATAGAGTTATACAGGAGAGCATAGTTTTATTTGACCTACAGTTAGAGGAGTCCACTCTGCCAGGCAATGAATCTTTACTTCTTGCTTAGTTTCGTTAGAGATGAAAGTTTGGCTCAAGAGATGTTATTTGTAAGACAATTAGAAACTAGAAACATACAAAAGAGAAGTCAGTATTTTGTGTTGGTGAGACTTTTTCAAAGAGAAAGACATCCTGCTGACCAACATTCTTGTTTGTGCAACAGACGGGGCACAATCGATGACAGGTTGTCATCGTGGCTTCATCAGTTTCATGAAAAACAAAGCTGTACCTGGTGTGTTTACGGTTCTGCTGTGTAATCCACAGGCGAAAAAAACCTAAGTGGTCGACTTAGCAGTAAACAAAATCAAGGCACATACTCTCAGCTCCCGACTGTTTCAACAGCCCCGCACTGACAACGATGACTCAAAGGGAAACTTTCTGAGTCGTTTCTATTCACTTTTTAAAATACATAGTTTTTTAATTCTTCCAAGACTCCACTTCTGCTCTATGTGATAAATCTAAGAAACAGCATTGTTTATCTGTCAGATGTATTCACAAAGGTCAACGAAGTTAATCTGCAATTATAAGGAAATGAAGTTAATCTTATGAAAGGCAAATCAGCCCTTTCCACATTTCTGTCCAGGTTAAAGTTATTCGGACCCAACATAGCCAGTCGCGATCTCTTCCAGTTTCCGACCGTCTCTGAAATGGGGAAGAGGATCAAACCAACAATGACGGTCAAGTGCATTGTTCAAACCTGAAAGAGCTGCATAAAGACATATTTGACGGATTTAACGATCTTTTTTTTTTTTTGCTTAAAATACCAGACTGGGTGATCAATCTATTCCAAGATATCAGTAACGAGGAAACAGGAATGGTGGAGGAAGAACGAATTTCATTCCAAAACGACGTTGAGCTGACGCCAAAGTTCGAAAAAAGCACATCAAGATTTTTAGTTACAAAAAAAAAACGTTTCTGACCACTACCCTGCACTGTGACCACTACCCTGCACTGTGACCACTACCCTGCACTGTGACCACTACCCTGCACTGTGATCACTACCCTGCACTGTGACCACTACCCTGCACTGTGACCACTACCCTGCACTGTGACCACTACCCTGCACTGTGACCACTACCCTGCACTGTGACCACTACCCAGCACTGTGACCACTACCCTGTACTGTGACCACTACCCTGCACTGTGACCACTACCCTGCACTGTGACCACTACCCTGCACTGTGACCACTACCCTGCACTGTGACCACTACCCTGCACTGTGACCACTACCCTGGACTGTGACCACTACCCTGCACTGTGACCACTACCCTGCACTGTGACCACTACCCTGCACTGTGACCACTACCCAGCACTGTGACCACTACCCTGCACTGTGACCACTACCCTGCACTGTGACCACTACCCTGCACTGTGACCACTACCCTGCACTGTGACCACTACCCTGCACTGTGACCACTACCCTGCACTGTGACCACTACCCTGCACTGTGACCACTACCCTGCACTGTGACCACTACCCTGCACTGTGACCACTACCCAGCACTGTGACCACTACCCTGCACTGTGACTATTACCCTGCACTGTGACCACTACCCTGCACTGTGACCACTACCCTGCACTGTGACCACTACCCAGCACTGTGACCACTACCCTGCACTGTGACCACTACCCTGCACTGTGACCACTACCCAGCACTGTGACCACTACCCTGCACTGTGACCATTACCCTGCACTGTGACCACTACCCTGCACTGTGACCACTACCCTGCACTGTGACCACTACCCAGCACTGTGACCACTACCCTGCACTGTGACCATTACCCTGCACTGTGACCACTACCCTGCACTGTGACCACTACCCTGCACTGTGACCACTACCCAGCACTGTGACCGCTACCCTGCACTGTGACCACTACCCTGCACTGTGACCACTACCCTGCACTGTGACCACTACCCTGCACTGTGACCACTACCCTGCACTGTGACCACTACCCTGCACTGTGACCACTACCCTGCACTGTGACCACTACCCTGCACTGTGACCATTACCCTGCACTGTGACCACTACCCTCCACTGTGACCACTACCCAGCACTGTGACCACTACCCTGCACTGTGACCGCTACCCTGCACTGTGACCACTACCCTGCACTGTGACCACTACCCTGCACTGTGACCACTACCCTGCACTGTGACCACTACCCTGCACTGTGACCACTACCCTGCACTGTGACCACTACCCTGCACTGTGACCACTACCCTGCACTGTGACCATTACCCTGCACTGTGACCACTACCCTGCACTGTGACCACTACCCAGCACTGTGACCACTACCCTGCACTGTGACCGCTACCCTGCACTGTGACCACTACCCTGCACTGTGACCACTACCCTGCACTGTGACCACTACCCTGCACTGTGACCACTACCCTGCACTGTGACCACTACCCTGCACTGTGACCGCTACCCTGCACTGTGACCGCTACCCTGCACTGTGACCACTACCCTGCACTGTGACCGCTACCCTGCACTGTGACCACTACTCTGCACTGTGACCACTACCCTGCAATGTGACCACTACCCTGCACTGTGACCACTACCCTGCACTGTGACCAGTGCCCTGCACTGTGACCACTACCCTGCACTGTGACCACTACCCTGCACTGTGACCACTACCCTGCACTGTGACCACTACCCAGCACTGTGACCACTACCATGCACTGTGACCACTACCCTGCACTGTGACCACTACCCTGCACTGTGACCACTACCCTGCACTGTGACCACTACCCTGCACTGTGACCACTACCCTGCACTGTGACCACTACCCTGCACTGTGACCACTACCCTGCACTGTGACCACTACCCTGCACTGTGACCACTACCCAGCACTGTGACCACTACCCTGCACTGTGACCATTACCCTGCACTGTGACCACTACCCTGCACTGTGACCACTACCCTGCACTGTGACCACTACCCAGCACTGTGACCACTACCCTGCACTGTGACCACTACCCTGCACTGTGACCACTACCCAGCACTGTGACCACTACCCTGCACTGTGACCATTACCCTGCACTGTGACCACTACCCTGCACTGTGACCACTACCCTGCACTGTGACCACTACCCAGCACTGTGACCACTACCCTGTACTGTGACCATTACCTTGCACTGTGACCACTACCCTGCACTGTGACCACTACCCTGCACTGTGACCACTACCCAGCACTGTGACCACTACCCTGCACTGTGACCGCTACCCTGCACTGTGACCACTACCCTGCACTGTGACCACTACCCTGCACTGTGACCACTACCCTGCACTGTGACCACTACCCTGCACTGTGACCACTACCCTGCACTGTGACCACTACCCTGCACTGTGACCACTACCCTGCACTGTGACCATTACCCTGCACTGTGACCACTACCCTGCACTGTGACCACTACCCAGCACTGTGACCACTACCCTGCACTGTGACCGCTACCCTGCACTGTGACCACTACCCTGCACTGTGACCACTACCCTGCACTGTGACCACTACCCTGCACTGTGACCACTACCCTGCACTGTGACCGCTACCCTGCACTGTGACCGCTACCCTGCACTGTGACCGCTACCCTGCACTGTGACCACTACCCTGCACTGTGACCGCTACCCTGCACTGTGACCACTACCCTGCACTGTGACCACTACCCTGCACTGTGACCACTACCCAGCACTGTGACCACTACCCTGCACTGTGACCACTACCCTGCACTGTGACCACTACCCTGCACTGTGACAACTACCCTGCACTGTGACCACTACCCTGCACTGTGACCACTACCCTGCACTGTGACCACTACCCTGCACTGTGACCACTACCCTGCACTGTGACCACTACCCTGCACTGTGACCACTACCCTGCACTGTGACCACTACCCTGCACTGTGACAACTACCCTGCACTGTGACCACTACCCTGCACTGTGACCACTACCCTGCACTGTGACCACTACCCTGCACTGTGACCACTACCTTCCCAACATTATATTTAGTAGAGGGAGGCTTCAGTACAGTCGCCAAGCTTCTCTTCAAGGAAAGAAACAGACTGAAAATTAGTGACCGTGTTAATGTAAGAGTTCTCAGTACCTTGAAGACTGATGTTAAGAAGTTGGTGTTCCTGCACCAGATACATCAACCTCATTAAAACTGAGAAGACAATGTAATTATAGATAAGATATAAATTTACGCTTTCAAATTATTAAATACAGTGGTTTACTATGTTAATTTTTATTTGTTTATGGTGTTAAATTAATTGTTGTTTTGAATTTGCAGTAAACCTGATACCAAGGAAGAGGTGTACTCACCTAATTGTACTCACCTAATTGAAGTTACAGGGGTCGGGACTCAGCTCCTGGCCCCGCCTCTTCACTGATTGTTACTAGGTCTTCTCTCTCTCTGCTCCCTGAGCTTTGTCATACCTAGTCTTAAAGCTATGTATGGTTCCTGCCTCCACTACATCACTTACTACGCTGTTCCACTTCCTGACAACTCTATGACTGAAGAAATACTTCCTAACATCCCTGTGACTCGTCTGAGTCTTCAGTTTCAGATTGTGACCCTTTGTTTGTTTTCTCTCTCTGGAACATCCTGTCTCTGTCCACCTTATATATTCCACGCAGTATTTTGTATGTCGTTATCATGTCTCCGGTGACCCTCCTGTCCTCCATTGTCGTCAGCCCGATTTCCCTCAACCTTTCATCGTAGGACATTCCCCTGACCTTCTGAACTAGCCTTGTTGCAAACCTTTGTACTTTCTCTAATTTTTTGACGTGCTTGACCAGGTGTGGGTTCCAAACTGGTGCTGCATACTTCAGTATGGGCCTGACGTACACAGTGTACAGTGTCTTGAACGATTCCTTACTAAGGTATCGGAATGCTATTCTCAGGTTTGTCGGGCGCCTATATGCCGCAGCAGCTATCTGGTTGAGGTGTGCATCCGGAGACGTGCTCGGTGTTATGGTCACCCCTAGATCTTTCTCCTTGAGTGAGGTTTGCAGTCTTTGTCCACCTAGCCTATACTCTGTCTGTGGTCTTCTTTGCCCTTCCCCAATCTCCATGACTTTGCATTTGGAGGGATTGAATTCGAGAGGACAGTTGCTGGACCACATGTGCAGCCTGTACAGGTCTCTTTGTAGTCTTGCCTGATCCTCATCTGGTTTAATTCTCCTCATTAACTTGACATCATCTGCGAACAGAGACACTTCCAGGTCTATCCCTTCCATCATGTCATTCACATATGTAGACAGCCTGTACTGTCTGCACAGACAGCCTATGCTGTCTGCCAGCTTAGTTCATATTTTGTGCCACTAAGGTGCTGCCCTCTGGGCCTGCCCAGGTCTGTGGGACGCTGGTCCCACTCGCTCTCACTCACTCGGCGGCCTAGCAGCAAGACACAAGGCCTACTAGTTCTCTCTCTCGTAAGCATGGCCTTCCCGGCCATGGGCACAACACACAAGCCTGTGTACCCACCACGACTTTGCAAATAAAGTAAAGAAGCCTCCGAAGACGTATCATTGAACCCCGCTCTGCCGCATTATCAACAAATAAATCTGTTTCACATTGGTAGCAGCGGTGGTCACAGCAGTTGTGTTTGCCTGGAGAGAGGACAGAAGAGGGATGAAGCCATCTTCACTTTATCACCCTATACAACAAGCATCCGTCTCTCAACGATTTATCCTGATGTCGTGTCTGCACGTTTCAGCTTTCAGACACAGGTACAAGCAGGATCTAGCCAAAATTTGCCGAATTTCTTTGAGAATTGTAAGTGGCGTCCCAGTGACCCCATGCTACAGCGTCCCACGCTGTTTCTCAAGTCACGTGTTCAGCATCACTTGTATGTTCTTCTGTTGTTGTTCAGCTCAGCACAGTTGTTTCAGCAAGCCAGAGGTGAGTTTTGTAGTGATTTCTGTGTCCAGTGTGCATTTCGCCATGTTGTGGGTTTGAGACGAGGAAGTGGCCAGATGCTCCCTCGCCATACACTCACCCACGCTCCTCGCCACCACACTACCATACACCACCACTCCATCACTCCCTCTGTTGTATTTTCTGCTGTTTTCCGTGTGAATTCACTGCCAGAGCTGTGTGTCCGAGTGCCCGAGGCCACTCGAAGCCATGTGGATCAGCAAGCCATGTGATCAGCAAGCCACGTGGATCAGCAAACCATGTGGATCAGCAAGCCACGTGGATCAGCAAGCCATGTGGATCAGCATGCCACATAGATCACGACGCCACGTGTATCCCGACGCCACGTGGGGTGTGGGCGATGTCACGTGGCTCTGCAAGCCATATGGGTTACCAAGCCACATGTCCCAGGCCTCATGCTGTGGTCTGCTGCCCGCATCACATTGACGTCACCGATGCTGCTGCCCAACTTCATGACGTCACGATGTCTGCCTGATGTTACCTCGAGATGTCTGCTGATGTCACAATGCTGCTGATGTCACCTCGCGACGTCACGCCTGACATCACATGATGTCACATCGAGTGTTCTAGTAATTATTTCAGTATTGTCGAGAAGATTGAGAGAAGATATATATCATGTGTTAATTAATTCCTCTCAGTCAGTGTTCTCACATGTTAGTGTATGGCTTAGTGTCAATTTTGTGCACAGAAAAGCATCTTTTGCTAGTTTAAGCCATGTTGTACCGCATGTACCGTGGGTGTGTGTAAATTTTTCATGTGTCCAGTGAGGTCTGTGGTCAGTCCCCTGTTTAGCACTTTGTATTGTCACCCGGTGTGGCCAGCGCGTTTGACAGCTGATATTACTCAGCCCCTGAGCGTATGAGCCCCTTTGTACAGAAAGCTCTTATGCTCGTCGCTCATAGATGTTCTGCAGAATCGTACCTGCTATGATTCCCATCGAGATTTGTTTCACTTCACCTCCAGACCTTCAGAGTGCAGTTATATGTAGAGAAACAAGTCTTTGACACTCGTCAAGCCGCAGTTAGCCTTGCCGGCAGGCGCTGTGTCAGCCTCGTGTCACAAGCTTCAGTGAGCAGCCTGTACAAAGAAGATGTCGCTTTGACTGCTAGCTCGCTCACTGCAGTCTGGTGTATGATGTTACAACTCCCAAATGTTTCACCCAGTCGTCTCTGCCACGACTCACTCCACAATTCGCTCCACGCTCGTCGGCAGTGACAGCCCAGCGACAGTACCAATCGAGAAGTGTCCTCCTGAGTCACTCGCCAGAAGTCCTGCCCAGTTGCCAAGTTTTGTCGATGCCTCACTCGAGGGCACCAGCATGTCGTGCCCCAGTTTGAGTGAAACCTGCAGTGACTCCTACGATGTCTGCTTCACCGTTCTAGAGGAGACCGTAACCTGTTACGTCACAGCTCAGCCACAGCGATGTCTCTGTTGCAGTATCTGTCCAGATGCAGGAAGGCGTGCAGTGATGCCCATTGACTCTCACTGCCTTTGACCACGATGTTTAGCACACCCCACATGTTTTTTTCTTCCCTCCCTGTAGGAAGCTTTTTTTTCCATGTCCATATGTATATATATGTTTTTTTTATTTTGTGTTCTGTGCCCTGTGCCTACGAGAGAGAGACCGAGTTTTTTTACCACCAGTTGGGACGACGCGAGGTAAGTGGCCGAGCGTATGTAGACAGCCTGTACTGTCTGCACAGACAGCCTATGCTGTCTGCCAGCTTAGTTCATATTTTGCGCCACTAAGGTGCTGCCCTCTGGGCCCACCCAGGTCTGTGGGATGGTGGTCCCACACGCTCTCACTCACTCGGCGGCCTAGCAGCAAGACACAAGGCCTACTAGTTCTCACCCTCGTGAGCATGGCCTTCTCGGCCATGGGCACAACACACAAGCCTGTGTACCCACCGCTACATTACAAATAAAGTTAAGAAGCCTCCGAAGAGTATCATTCACTAGCCCTGCTTGCAGATCACCAATAATCTGTTTCACACATATACCAAAAATATGCATTGAGGACATTGCATATGAGAGGCTCCAAGGAGCCTCTCATATGCAATGTTCTCAATGTCTGAGCTGCTCAGGGTGTATACAAGGTTTAATCTTGCTGGTTCATCCTCTCCTTTCTCTCTGGTAGTGTCCTTAACATGTTGATGCATGAGGTTTTCCAGTACCACATCCATCATCTTGGCTCTCCATGTTTTGGGCCCCCCGTGTGGCTCCAGGTTTTCCCAGTCGATCTCCCTGTGGTTGAAATCGGCCATAACCAGTAACTTTGCTCTGCTCGAGTGAGCTCTTCTTGCCACCTCGGCCAGTGTGTTCACCATTGCTCTGTTGCTCTCTTCATATTCCTCTCTTGGCCTCCTGCAGTTCTGTGGTGGATTATACATCACTGCAATGACTACTTATGTTCCCCAGAATGAAGTGTACCTACTATGTAATTCCTTCCTCCAATCTCGTTCATGCCTTCCATTTCCTCAAATCTCAATTCAATTCAATTCAATTCAAACTTTATTCTCTATAAGTATTACAATGCTGAGTTTACAGAATTTGGTTATTGTGTGGTTTACATGTAGTAAAATAATAATTACAGAATGTACCACTAGAACGCCTAGCATGGCTAGGCATTTCGGGAGACTTATATTAAATCTTAGGTTTAAAATGTTACAGAATTATGAGATAAGTTGGTATTATGGCTAAGTGACTAAATACTAGTTGTGAGTTTAGCAATGTGAATGCTTTTGTTTTGGCACTATACATAGTTTCAGTATTGGAGTATCACAGGCCAACTTTTGACTAGTTAAGATTCATTATTTTGAGATTGAGATTGATATTTCTGTTTATGGTCAAATGGGTGAGTGAGTGTAAGTGTGAACCACCAGGTGGTATTCGTATTATTAGTTGACAGGGTGTATCAGGGAGATAAGATGTTTTCTGATGGTAGTTTTGAAGGTGATGAACGTGTCTGCAGTTTTGGAATTTTCAGGTAGGGTGTTCCAGATTTTAGGGTCTTTGACATACATTGAATTTTTGTAAAGGTTTAGTCGGACACGGGGAATGTCATAGAGATGTTTGTGTCTGGTGTTGTGCCTGTGGGTTCTGTCACAACTATCAAGAAAGCGTTTTAGGTCAAGGTTAATATTGGAATTTAAGGTCCTGTAGATGTAGATTGCACAGTAGTAAGTGTGGATGTACTGAACAGGGAGTAAGTTTAGATCTATGAAGAGTGGGGGGGGGGTGTTGCCAGGGATGGGATTTAGTGATTATTCTTACTGCGGCTTTTTGTTGGGTTATTATTGGCTTTAGGTGTGTTGCTGCAGTTGAACCCCAAGCACAAATAGCATAGGTGAGGTATGGATATATAAGTGAGTGGTATAGTGTGAGAAGGGCAGTTTGCGGCACGTAGTATCGTATCTTGGAGAGGATCCCAACCGTTTTGGATACTTTTTTGGTTATGTGTTGGATATGGGTGCTGAAGTTCAGGTTGTTGTCGAGGTATAGGCCTAGGAATTTGCCCTCATTATGCCTGGTAATTAGAGTGTTGTCGATCTTAATGTTAATTTGTGCATCTCCTGCTCTGCTACCAAACATAATGTAGTAGGTTTTGTCAACGTTAAGTGTAAGTTTATTGGCTGTCATCCAAGTCGATATTTTGATCAGCTCTTCATTAACAATGGTGTTGAGGGTTGCAAGATTAGGGTGAGAGATGACGTAAGTCGTGTCGTCAGCAAAGAGAATGGGGTTCAGGTGTCGAGATAAGTTTGGAAGATCATTGATGTATATGAGGAAGAGCAGGGGACCAAGGACACTTCCCTGCGGAACTCCAGCATCAAGTGGCTGTGTTGTTGATGCTGTGTCTTTAATGGTGACATACTGATACCTATTAGTAAGGTAAGATTTGAAATATGCAAGCGCATGGCCTCTTATACCATAATGGTGAAGTTTGTGGAGTAGGATGCCGTGGTCTAATGTGTCAAAAGCTTTTCTTAGGTCAATAAAAATTCCTAGTGGATATTCCTTATTTTCCAATGCTGTGTAAGGCAGATCTAGCATTTTTATAATTGCATCGTTAGTGCTTTTATTTTTCCTGAATCCAAATTGGCAGGGGTTGAGTATGTTTTGTGACGTTATAAATGAATATAGTCTCCTGTGCACGAGTTTCTCAAAGATTTTGGATAGCAATGGTAAGTTTGATATTGGCCTATAGTTGTTTAAATCTGTAGGGTCACCACCTTTATGTATTGGTGTAACCCTTGCCGTCTTGAGTAGTTTCGGGAAGGTGCTAGCTTCTAGTGACTTGTTAAAAAGCAATGAGATAGTATGCGAGAGGACATGGGCCACTCTCTTGTACAATAATGGTGGGACATGAGACAGATTCCCTGAGTTATTTTTAAGTGACTTTATAATCTCGGTGACTTCCGTGGGCTCAGTTGGAGCAAGATAGAAGGAATTTGGGAAATTCCCATCTAGGTAGTCCCTGGCATGGGCATTGGTACGTGGGATTTTATTGGCGAGATTAGAACCTATGGTTGAGAAGAAGTCGTTTATCTTGTTAGCTGTGTCGGTGGGTTGCAGTGGTGTTTCATTAGGTTTAGTTAGGACAATATTCTTGTTTTTTTTCAGTTTGTGGGTCCCTAGAATCTGAGAGAGTGTTTTCCAGGTCTTTTTTATATCTCCTCTTGTGTCAGTGAATCTACTGGAGTAGTATAGTTGTTTGGCTTTCTTTATTACTTTGGTGAGGACTGATGAATAGTGTTTAAGAATATCTTTGTGTATTATGCCCTGTCTATATTGCTTTTCATATTGGTGTTTCTTATCAATGGATTTCAGAATGGTGCTGGTTAGCCATGGGCAACCAAGCCGTTTGTTTGTGATCTGTTTCGTTTTTATAGGACAATGTTTGTTGTATAGTCTAAGTAGCTGGTTAAGAAAAATGTCTGTCCAGTCGTCAATACCATTGGCCTTGGAGAATTCTGTAGGCCAGTCAACAGTCTCTAGGTCAGCTGTGAACTTCCTTATTGAGGCCTCATCATGGAGTCTAAATGAGACTTTGTTGTATTCAAGTGGTGGTTTACTAATGTTTGTCAAGAGGAAGGTAGGGTAGTGGTCTGTAGTGCTATCTGTGATTATCCCTGATTTAAGGGGGGCTAGTATATTGGTCCATATGTGGTCTATTATGGTTGCACTTGTTTCAGTGAGCCTGGTTGGTTTAGTTATTGTTGGTATGAGAAGTGTGTTGTTCATATTGTTGATGAAATCAGTTACAGGCTGATCATCTAGTAGGCCAAGGTTGATGTTGAAGTCTCCAGCTAAGAGAAGGTGGTGCTTATTCATTTGTCTGTTTGTTATTAGTGCCTTTAATTTCTCACTGAAGTTTGGGATGTTAGTGTGGGGTATCCGGTAGATGGCACCGATTGTTATAGGCGTCTTAAGGTTTTTTACAGTAAAATTAGCAAAAATGTATTCTCCATATTCATCACTAAAGCAATTGGTGCTGATACAAGATAATTGGTTAGAGTAATAGATTGCAATACCAGCCCCAACTTGGTATGGTCTGCAGTTGTGGATTGCTGTGTATCCTGGTAGAGGGTAGATATCTATTGTGTCCTGCGTTTTTTATGAGCAGTGCAACCCCTCCTTCCCCTCTGCTCCTATCTTTCCTCAGGAACTGATATCCTGGTGGGAAAATTGCGTCTGTTATTGTCTCAGTGAGCTTCGTTTCTGTGACTGCTATGATGTCTGGGGACTTCTCATTGATTTTTTCATGCCACTCATATTTATTCGTTATTCCACGTTCATGTACCAAACCTTCAACTTCTTTTCTAAAACTATGGCCCTGGGAGAAGATTGGGGTTGGGGATCTGGAGACCTGGTGGGGACTTATGGGGGGGTTGCAGTGGGGGTGGGGGTGTGGGTGGGGGTGGGGGTGGGGGCAGAGTTACCATAGTAGGTTGTTGTAGGGGTGGAGTTTGTGGTGTGGGGGGTGGGGACAGAAGGATCAGTGTGTGAGTGTCGGTTTAGATTGTTCAGTTGCCTTGGGTTTGTTGCAGTTGGAGTTCTTCTGTGGGTGTTTCTGGAGGGTGTGTTTGATCTTCCACATGTGTCTGGGTTCTTCTGCTCATATTTATCATTTCCTCTCATTCCTCCTTTCGTTTTTGTACTCTCTCTTTCAGTATCATCCTTTCCTCTTGTATTCTGTCTCGATCGAGGTACACACTCTGGTACTCTTGTTTGTCTCTCAGTCGTGCTTTCTCCTGCAGGATCATGGTTCGAGTTGATTCTGCCTTGAAAATTACTTTGAGAGGCCGTTTCCGTCCCCTTGCAACCCACCCAATTCTCCAAAAATTTGCCACTTGGGTCATGTCGCCCTCACCTATTGCTTTCATGATACTTTTAATCACTTTTTTCTCCTGTTCTCTTTCAGCATAGGTTTCCCCTTCAACTTCCCGGAGCCCGTAGACAAAAACTGATCTCGCCCTTTCATCCTCCCACTGTGTCTCCCATTGCATCCTCTGAGGTGTTTTTGTTCCTTTCCATTGGAGCGTTCGTATATGTGTGTGTGTGGAGGGGAGGGGGCGGGGCGCTAGGGATGTGGCCTGGGAGCCAAAAAAAAAAAAAAAAAGTTGGGAACCACTACTTTAGACTGTATAAAGGAAAATTTGAAATTTTAATGAAATTTTTAAGAACTTGGAATTGTTGGACTCAGACAAATTACTGGAGAATGCCGTTTTTCTGAGAGGCTTCATACTCTTAGTGTTGATGTTCTTTATTAAAAGAAATCATGGCTTTCACTTTCTGCTGTGTTGATAATTTCATCAAATAAATTTGGTTATAAGTAATACATTTAGAATGCCTCTACTGATCAACTTCAAAATCTAAGAGCCGGTGCATCACAACTTAAAGTATTTTCATATTAAATTTAGGCTTTTTGATAGCAATTTAACAATTTTATAGAAAATTAATATGTAATTGTACTTTCTCACAAACTCGAACTGAAATATTACTTACTTTAGATCGTATAGAATTTTAGATAGAATAAAACTGTAAAAAAAAAAAGACGAGTAGTGTTGAAAAATATTTTATGACATTTTTAATTTTCACGAGTTTAGTGAAGCATTAAAATCTATATATTATTAGAAGTTTATGACAGACTCTATCATAGTGTTAGGTACAGTGTTAGAACCCATCATAGTGTAAGGTACAGTGTTAGAACCCATCATAGTGTTAGGTACAGTGTTAGAACCCATCATACTGTTACGTACAGTGTTAGAACCCATCATAGTGTTAGGTACAGTGTTAGAACCCATCATAGTGTTAGGTACAGTGTTAGAACCCATCATACTGTTACGTACAGTGTTAGAACCCATCATAGTGTTAGGTACAGTGTTAGAACCCATCATAGTGTTAGGTACAGTGTTAGAACCCATCATAGTGTTAGGTACAGTGTTAGAACCCATCATAGTGTTAGGTACAGTGTTAGAACCCATCATAGTGTCAGGTACAGTGTTAGAACCCATCATAGTGTAAGGTACAGTGTTAGAACCCATCATAGTGTTAGGTACAGTGTTAGAACCCATCATAGTGTTAGGTACAGTGTTAGAACCCATCATAGTGTTAGGTACAGTGTTAGAACCCATCATAGTGTTAGGTACAGTGTTAGAACCCATCATAGTGTTAGGTACAGTGTTAGAACCCATCATAGTGTAAGGTACAGTGTTAGAACCCATCATAGTGTTAGGTACAGTGTTAGAATCCATCATACTGTTACGTACAGTGTTAGAACCCATCATAGTGTTAGGTACAGTGTTAGAACCCATCATACTGTTACGTACAGTGTTAGAACCCATCATAGTGTTAGGTACAGTGTTAGAACCCATCATAGAGTTAGGTACAGTGTTAGAACCCATCATAGTGTTAGGTACAGTGTTAGAACCCATCATAGTGTTAGGTACAGTGCTAGAACCCATCATAGTGCTACGTACAATGTTAGAACCCATCATAGTGTTAGGTACAGTGTTAGAACCCATCATAGCGTTAGGTACAGTGTAAGAACACATCATAGTGTTAGAACCCATCATAGTGTTAGGTACAGTGTTAGAACCCATCATAGTGTTAGGTACAGTGTTAGAACCCATCATAGTGTTAGGTACAGTGAGAACCCATCATAGTGTAGGTACAGTGTTAGAACCCATCATAGTGTTAGGTACAGTGTACGTAGAACCTATCATAGTGTTAGGTACAGTGTTAGAACCCATCATAGTGTTAGGTACAGTGTTAGAACCCATCATAGTGTTAGGTACAGTGTTAGAACCCATCATAGTGTTAGGTACAGTGTTAGAACCCATCATAGTGTTAGGTACAGTGTTAGAACCCATCATACTGTTACGTACAGTGTTAGAACCCATCATAGTGTTAGGTACAGTGTTAGAACCCATCATAGTGTTAGGTACAGTGTTAGAACCCATCATAGTGTTAGGTACAGTGTTAGAACCCATCATAGTGTTAGGTACAGTGTTAGAACCCATCATAGTGTTAGGTACAGTGTTAGAACCCATCATAGTGTTAGGTAGTGTTAGAACCCATCATATGGTACAGTGTTAGAACCCATCATAGTGTTAGGTACAGTGTTAGAACCCATCATAGTGTTAGGTACAGTGTTAGAACCCATCATAGTGTTAGGTACAGTGTTAGAACCCATCATACTGTTACGTACAGTGTTAGAACCCATCATAGTGTTAGGTACAGTGTTAGAACCCATCATAGTGTTAGGTACAGTGTTAGAACCCATCATAGTGTTAGGTACAGTGTTAGAACCCATCATACTGTTACGTACAGTGTTAGAACCCATCATAGTGTTAGGTACAGTGTTAGAACCCATCATAGTGTTAGGTACAGTGTTAGAACCCATCATAGTGTTAGGTACAGTGTTAGAACCCATCATAATGTTAGGTACAGTGTTAGAACCCATCATAGTGTTAGGTACAGTGTTAGAACCCATCATAGTGTTAGGTAGAGTGTTAGAACCCATCATACTGTTACGTACAGTGTTAGAACCCATCATAGTGTTAGGTACAGTGTTAGAACCCATCATAGTGTTAGGTACAGTGTTAGAACCCATCATACTGCTAGGTACAGTGTTAGAACCCATCATAGTGTTAGGTACAGTGTTAGAACCCATCATAGTGTTAGGTACAGTGTTAGAACCCATCATAGTGTTAAGTACAGTGTTAGAACCCATCATAGTGTTAGGTACAGTGTTAGAACCCATCATACTGTTATGTACAGTGTTAGAACCCATCATAGTGTTAGTGTTACAGTGTTAGAACCCATCATAATGTTAGGTACAGTGTAGAACCCATCATAGTGTTAGGTACAGTGTTAACCCATCATAGTGTTAGGTACAGTGTTAGAACCCATCATAGTGTTAGGTACAGTGTTAGAACCCATCATAGTGTTAGGTACAGTGTTAGAACCCATCATAATGTTAGGTACAGTGTTAGAACCCATCATAGTGTTAGGTACAGTGTTAGAACCCATCATAGTGTTAGGTACAGTGTTAGAACCCATCATAGTGTTAGGTACAGTGTTAGAACCCATCATAGTGTTAGGTACAGTGTTAGAACCCATCATAGTGTTAGGTACAGTGTTAGAACCCATCATAGTGTTAGGTACAGTGTTAGAACCCATCATAGTGTTAGGTACAGTGTTAGAACCCATCATAGTGTTAGGTACAGTGTTAGAACCCATCATAATGTTAGGTACAGTGTTAGAACCCATCATAGTGTTAGGTACAGTGTTAGAACCCATCATAGTGTTAGGTACAGTGTTAGAACCCATCATAGTGTTAGGTACAGTGTTAGAACCCATCATAGTGTTAGGTACAGTGTTAGAACCCATCATAGTGTTAGGTACAGTGTTAGAACCCATAATAGTGTTAGGTACAGTGTTAGAACCCCTCATAGTGTTAGGTACAGTGTTAGAACCCATCATAGTGTTAAGTACAGTGTTAGAACCCATCATAGTGTTGGGAACAGTGTTAGAACCCATCATAATGTTAGGTACAGTGTTAGAACCCATCATAGTGTTAGGTACAGTGTTAGAACCCATCATAGTCTTAGGTACAGTGTTAGAACCCATCATAGTGTTAGGTACAGTGTTAGACACCATCAGAGTGTTAGGTATAGTGCTAGAACCCATCATAATGTTAGGTTTAGTGCTAGAACCCATCATAGTGTTAGGTTCAGTGTTAGAACCCATCATAGTGTTAGGTTCAGTGTTAGAACCCATCATAGTGTTAGGTTCAGTGTTAGAACCCATCATAGTGTTAGGTTCAGTGTTAGAACCCATCATAGTGTTAGGTACAGTGTTAGAACCCATCATAGTGTTAGGTACAGTGTTAGAACCATAGTGTTAGGTACATCATACAGTGTTAGGTACAGTGTAGAACCCATCATAGTGTTAGGTACAGTATTAGAACCCATCATAGAGTTAGGTACAGTGTTAGAACCCATCATAGTGTTAGGTACAGTGTTAGAACCCATCATAGTGTTAGGTACAGTGCTAGAGCCCATCATAGTGTTAGGTACAATGTTAGAACCCATCATAGTGTTAGACAGTGTTAGAACCCATCATAGTGTTAGGTACAGTGTTAGAACCCATCATAGTGTTAGGTACAGTGTTAGAACCCATCATAGTGTTAGGTACAGTGTTAGAACCCATCATAGTGTTAGGTACAGTGTAGTCATAGTTAGGTACAGTGTTAGAACCCATCATAGTGTTAGGTGCAGTGTTAGAACCCATCATAGTGTTATGTACAGAGTTAGAACCCATCATAGTGTTAGGTACAGTGTTAGAACACATCATAGTGTTAAGTACAGTGTTAGAACCCATCATAGTAGTGTTAGAACCCATCATAGTGTTAGGTACAGTGTCAGAATCCATCATAGTGTTAGGTACAGTGTCAGAACCGATCATAGTGTTAGATACAGTGTTAGAACCCATCATAGTGTTAAGTACAGTGTTAGAACCCATCATAGTGTTAGGTACAGTGTTAGAACCCATCATAGTGTTAGTTACAGTGTTAGAACCAATCATAATGTTAGGTAGAGTGTTATAACCCATCATAGTGTTAGGTACAGTGTCAGAACCCATCATAGTGTTAGGTACACTGTCAGAACCCATCATGGTGTTAGGTAAATTGTTAAAACCCATCATAGTGTTAGGTACAGTGTCAGAACCCATCATAGTGTTAGGTAGTGTACAGTGTTAGGTACAGAGTACCCATCATAGTGTTAGGTACAGTGTCAGTATCATAGTGTTAGGTGCAGTGTCAGAACCCATCATAGTGTTATAGTGTTAGGTACAGTGTTAGAACCCATCATAGTGTTAGGTACAGTGTTAGAACCCCATCATAGTGTTAGGTACAGTGTTAGAACCCATCATAGTGTTACAGTGTTAGAACCCATCATACAGTGTTAGAACCCATCATAGTGTTAGGTACAGTGTTAGAACCCATCATAGTGTTAGGTACAGAGTGTTAGGTACAGAGTTAGAACCCATTATAGTGTTAGGTACAGTGTTATAACCAATCATAGAGTTAGGCACAGTGCTAGAACCCATCATAATGTTAGGTACAGTGTTAGAACCCATCATAGTGTTAGGTACAGTGTTAGAACCCATCATAGTGTTAGGTACAGTGTTAGAACCCATCATAGTGTTAGGTACAGTGTTAGAACCCATCATAGTGTTAGGTACAGTGTTAGAACCCATCATAGTGTTAGGTATAGAACCCCTCATAGTGTTAGGTACAGTATTAGAACGCATCATAGTGTTAGGTACAGTGTTAGAACCCATCATAGTGTTTACAGTGTATCAGTGTTAGAACCCATCATAGTGTTAGGTACAGTGTTAGAACCCATCATAGTGTTAGGTACAGTGTTAGAACCCATAATAGTGTTAGGAACAGTGTTAGAACCCATCATAGTGTTAGGCACAGTGTTAGAACCCATCATAGTGTTAGGTATAGAACCCCTCATAGTGTTAGGTACAGTATTAGAACGCATCATAGTGTTAGGTACAGTGTTAGAACCCATCATAGTGTTAGGGACAGTGTTAGAACCCATCATAGTGTTAGGTACAGTGTTAGAACCACCATAGTGTTAGGTACAGTGTTAGAACCCATCATAGTGTTAGGTACAGTGTTAGAACCCATCATAGTGTTAGGTACAGTGTTAGAACCCATCATAGTGTTAGGTACAGTGTTAGAACCCATCATAGTGTTAGGTACAGTGTTAGAACCCATCATAGTGTTAGGTACAGTGTTAGAACCCATCATAGTGTTAGGTACAGTGTTAGAACCCATCATAGTGTTAGGTACAGTGTTAGAACCCATCATAGTGTTAGGTACAGTGTTAGAACCCATCATAGTGTTAGGTACAGTGTTAGAACCCATCATAATGTTAGGTACAGTGTTAGAACCCATCACAGTGTTAGGTACAGTGTTAGAACCCATCATAGTGTTAGGTACAGTGCTAGAACCCATCATAGTGCTACGTACAATGTTAGAACCCATCATAGTGTTAGGTACAGTGTTAGAACCCATCATAGCGTTAGGTACAGTGTCAGAACTCATCACAGTGTTAGGTACAGTGTCAGAACCCATCATAGTGTTAGGTACAGTGTTAGAACCCATCATAGTGTTAGGTACAGTGTTAGAACCCATCATAGTGTTAGGTACAGTGTTAGAACCCATCATAGTGTTAGGTACAGTGTTAGAGCCCATCATAGTGTTAGGTACAGTGTTAGAACCCATCATAGTGTTAGGTACAGTGTTAGAACCCATCATAGTGTTAGGTACAGTGTTAGAACCCATCATAGTGTTAGGTACAGTGTTAGAACCCATCATACTGTTAGGTAGAGTGTTAGAACCCATCATAGTGTTAGGTACAATGTCAGAACCCATCATAGTGTTAGGTACAGTGTCAGAACCCATCATGATGTTAGGTACAGTGTTCAAACCCATCATAGTGTTAGGTACAGTGTCAGAACCCATCATAGAGTTAGGTACAGTGTCAGAACCCTTCATAGTGTTAGGAACAGTGTCAGTACCCATCATAGTGTTAGGTACAGTGTCAGAATCCATCATAGTGTTAGGTACAGTGTCAGAACCGATCATAGTGTTAGATACAGTGTTAGAACCCATCATAGTGTTAAGTACAGTGTTAGAACCCATCATAGTGTTAGGTACAGTGTCAGAATCCATCATAGTGTTAGGTACAGTGTTAGAACCAATCATAATGTTAGGTGTTAGGTAGATACAGTGTTAGAACCCATCATAGTGTTAGGTACAGTGTCAGAACCCATCATAGTGTTAGGTACAGTGTTAGAGCCCATCATAGTGTTAGTGTCAGAACCCATCATAGTGTTATGTACAGTGTTAGAACCCATCATAGTGTTAGGTACAGTGTCAGAACCCATCATAGTGTTAGGTACAGTGTCAGAACCCATGATAGTGTTAGGTACAGTGTCAGTACCCATCATAGTGTTAGGTACAGTGTCAGAATCCATCATAGTGTTAGGTGCAGTGTCAGAACCCATCATAGTGTTAGGTACGGTGTCAGAACCCATCATAATGTTAGATACAGTGTTAGAACCCATCATAGTGTTAGGTACAGTGTCAGAACCCATTATAGTGTTAGGTACAGTGTTAGAGCCCATCATAGTGTTAGGTACAGTGTCAGAATCCATCATAGTGTTATGTACAGTGTTAGAACCCATCATAGTGTTAGGTACAGTGTTAGAACCCATCATAGTGTTAGGTACAGTGTCAGAACCCATCATAGTGTTAGGTACAGTGTCAGAACCCATTATAGTGTTAGGTACAGTGTCAGAACCCATCATAGTGTTAGGTACAGTGTTAGAACCCATCATAGTGTTAGGTACAGTGTTAGAACCAATCATAGTGTTAGGTACAGTGTCAGAATCCATCATAGTGTTAGGTACAGTGTTAGAACCCATCATAGTGTTAGGTACAGTGTTAGAACCCATCATAGTGTTAGGTACAGTGTTAGAAACCATCATAGTGTTAGGTACAGTGTCAGAACCCATCATAGTGTTAAGTACAGTGTTAGAACCCATCATAGTATTAGGTACAGTGTCAGAACCCATTATAGTGTAAGGTACAGTGTTAGAAACCATCATAGTGTTAGGTACAGTGTTAGAACCCATCATAGTGTTAGGTACAGTGTTAGAACCCATCATAGTTTTAGGTACAGTGTTAGAACCCATCATAGTGTTAGGTACAGTGTTAGAACCCATCATAGTGTTAGGTACAGTGTCAGAACCCATTATAGTGTTATGTACAGTGTTAGAACCCATAATAGTGTTAGGAACAGTGTTAGAACCCATCATAGTGTTAGGTACAGTGTTAAGACCCATCATAGTGTTGGGTACAGTGTCAGAACCCATCATAGTGTTAGGTACAGTGTTAGAACCCATCATAGTGTTAGCTACAGTGTTAGAATCCATCATAGTGTGTGGTACAGTGTTAGAACCCATCACAGTGTTAAGTACAGTGTTAGAACCCATCATAGTGTTAGGTACAGTGGTAGAACCCGTCATATTGTTAGGAACAGTGTTAGAACCCATCATAACGTTAGGTACAGTGTTAGAACCCATCATAGTGTTAGGGACAGTGTTAGAACCCATCATAGTGTTAGGTACAGTGTTAAAAACCACCATAGTGTTAGGTATAGTGTTAGAACCCATTATAGTGTTAGGTACAGTGTTAGAACCCATCATAGTGTTAGGTACAGTGTTAGAACCCATCATAGTGTTAGGTACATTGGTAGAACCCATCATAGTGTTAGGTACAGTGTTAGAACCCATCAAAGTGTTAGGTACAGTGCTAGAACCCATCATAGTGTTATGTACAGTGTTAGAACCCATCATAGTGTTAGGTACAGTGTTAGAACACATCATAGTGTTAGGTACAGAGTTAGAATACATAATAGTGTTAGGTACAGTGTTAGAGCCCATCATAGTGTTAGGTACAGTGTTAGAACCCATCATAGTGTTACGCACAGTGTTAGAACCCATCATAGTGTTAGGTACAGTGTTAGAACCCATCATAGTGTTAGGTACAGTGTTAGAACCCATAATAGTGTTAGGTACAGTGTTAGAACCCATCATAGTGTTACGTACAGTGTTAGAACCCATCATAGTGTTAGGTACAGTGTTAGAATCCATCAAAGTGTTAGGTACAGTGTTAGAACCCATGTTAGTGTTAGGGACAGTGTTAGAACCCATCATAGTGTTAGGTACAGTGTTAGAAATCACCATAGTGTTAGGTACAGTGTTAGAACCCATTATAGTGTTAGGTACAGTGTTAGAACCCATCATAATGTTAGGTACAGTGTTAGAACCCGTCATAATGTTAGGTACAGTGTCAGAGCCCATCAAACTGTTAGGTACAGTGTTAGAACCCATTATAGTGTTAGGTACAGTGTTAGAAGCCACCATAGTGTTTGGTGCAATGTTAGAACCCATCATAGTGTTAGGTTCTGTGTTAGAACCCATCATAGTGTTAGGTACAGTGTTAGAGCCCATCATAATGTTAGGAACAGTGTTAGAACCCATCATAGTGTTAGGTGCAGTGTTAGAACCCATCATAGTGTTAGGTACAGTGTTAGAACCAATTATAGTGTTAGGTACAGTGTTAGAACCCACCATTATGTTAGGAACAGTACTAGAACCGATCATAGTGTTAGGTACAGTGTTAGAACCCATCATAGCGTTAGGTACAGTGTTAGAATACATCATAGTGTTAGGTACAGTGTTAAAAACCACCATAGTGTTAGGTATAGTGTTAGAACCCATTATAGTGTTAGGTACAGTGTTAGAACCCATCATAGTGTTAGGTACAGTGTTAGAACCCATCATAGTGTTAGGTACAGTGTTAGAACCCATCAAAGTGTTAGGTACAGTGCTAGAACCCATCATAGTGTTAGGAACAGTGTTAGAACCCATCATAGTGTTAGGTACAGTGTTAGAACCCATCATAGTGTTAGGTACAGTGTTAGAACCCATCATAGTGTTAGGAACAGTGTTAGAACCCATCATAGTGTTAGGCACAGTGTTAGAACCCATCGTAGTGTTAGGTACAGTGTTAGAACCCATAATAGTGTTAGGAACAGTGTTAGAACCTATCATAGTGTTAGACACAGTGTTAGAACCCATCATAGTGTTAGGTACAGTGTTAGAACCAATCATAGTGTTAGGTACAGTGTTAGAACCCATAATAGTGTTAGGTACAGTGTTAGAACCCATCATAGTTTTAGGGACTGTGTTAGAACCCATCATAGTGTTAGGTACAGTGTTAGAACCCATCATAATGTTAGGTACAGTGTTAGAACCCATCAAACTGTTAGGTACAGTGTTAGAACCCTTTATAGTGTTAGGTTCAGTGTTAGAAGCCACCATAGTGTTTGGTACAATGTTAGAACCCATCATAGTGTTAGGTACTGTGTTAGAACCCATCATAATGTTAGGAACAGTGTTAGAACCCTTCATAGTGTTAGGTACAGTGTTAGAACCCATTATAGTGTTAGGTACAGCGTTAGAACCAACTATAATGTTAGGTACAGTGTTAGAACCCATCATAGTGTTAGGTACAGTGTTAGAACTCATCATAATGTTAGGTACAGTGTTAGAACCCATCATAATGTTAGGTACAGTGTTAGAACCCATCATAGTGTTAGGTACAGCGTTAGAACCAACTATAGTGTTCGGTACAGTGTTAGAACTCATAATAGTGTTACGTACAGTGCTAGAACCCATCATAGTGTTAGGTACAGTGTTAGAACCACCATAGTGTTAGGTACAGTGTTGGAACCCATCATAGTGTTAGGTACAGTGTTAGAACTCATCATAGTGTTAGGTACAGTGTTAGAACTCATCATAATGTTAGGTACTGTGTTAGAACCCGTCATAATGTTAGGTACAGTGTTAGAACCCATCATAGTGTTAGTTACAGTGTTAAAACCCATCATAGTGTTAGGCACAGTGTTAGAACCCATAATAGTGTTAGGTACAGTGTTAGAACCCATCATAGTGTTAGGTACAGTGTTAGAACTAATTATAGTGTTAGGTACAGTGTTAGAACCCACCATAGTGTTAGGTACAGTGCTAGAACCCATCATAGTGTTGGGTACTGTGTTAGAATCCATCAAAGTGTTAGGTACAGTGTTAGAACTAATTATAGTGTTAGGTACAGTGTTAGAACCCACCATAGTGTTAGGTACAGTGCTAGAACCCATCATAATGTTAGGTACAGTGTTAGAAACCATTATAGTGTTAGGTACAGTGTAAGAAGCCACCTTAATGTTTGGTACAATGTTAGAACCCATCATAGTGTTAGGTACTGTGTTAGACCCCATCATAGTGTTAGGTACAGTGTTAGAGCCCATCATAATGTTAGGAACAGTGTTCGAACCCATCATAGTGTTAGGTGCAGTGTTAGAACCCATCATGGTGTTAGGTACAGTGTTAGAACCAATTGTAGTGTTATGTACAGTGTTAGAACCCACCATAGTGTTAGGTACAGTGCTAGAACCCATCATAGTGTTAGGTACAGTGTTAGAACCCATCATAGTGTTAGGTACAGTGTCAGAATCCATCAAAGTGTTAGGTACAGTGTTAGAACCCATCATAGTGTTAGGGACAGTGTTAGAACCCATCATAGTGTTAGGTACAGTGTTAGAAACCACCATAGTTTTAGGTATAGTGTTAGAACCCATTATAGTGTTAGGTACAGTGTTAGAATACATAATATTGTTAGGTACAGTGTTAGAACCCATCATAGTGTTAGGTACAGTGTTAGAACCCTTAATAGTGTTAGGTACAGTGCTAGAACCCATCATAGTGTTAGGTACAGTGTTAGAACCCATCATAGTGTTAGGTACAGTGTTAGAACCCATCGTAGTGTTAGGTACAGTGTTAGAACCCATAATAGTGTTAGGAACAATGTTAGAACCCATCATAGTGTTAGGCACAGTGTTAGAACCCATCGTAGTGTTAGGTACAGTGTTAGAACCCATAATAGTGTTAGGAACAGTGTTAGAACCTATCATAGTGTTAGACACAGTGTTAGAACCCATCATAGTGTTAGGTACAGTGTTAGAACCAATCATAGTGTTAGGTACAATGTTAGAACCCATAATAGTGTTAGGTACAGTGTTAGAACCCATCATAGTTTTAGGGACTGTGTTAGAACCCATCATAGTGTTAGGTACAGTGTTAGAACCCATCATAATGTTAGGTACAGTGTTAGAACCCATCAAACTGTTAGGTACAGTGTTAGAACCCTTTATAGTGTTAGGTTCAGTGTTAGAAGCCACCATAGTGTTTGGTACAATGTTAGAACCCATCATAGTGTTAGATACAGTGTTAGAACCCATCATAATGTTAGGAACAGTGTTAGAACCCTTAATAGTGTTAGGTACAGTGTTAGAACCCATTATAGTGTTAGGTACAGCATTAGAACCAACTATAGTGTTAGGTACAGTGTTAGAACCCATCATAGTGTTAGGTACAGTGTTAGATCTCATCATAATGTTAGGTACAGTGTTAGAACCCATCATAATGTTAGGTACAGTGTTAGAACCCATCATAGTGTTAGGTACAGCGTTAGAACCAACTATAGTGTTCGGTACAGTGTTAGAACTCATAATAGTGTTACGTACAGTGCTAGAACCCATCATAGTGTTAGGTACAGTGTTAGAACCACCATAGTGTTAGGTACAGTGTTGGAACCCATCATAGTGTTAGGTACAGTGTTAGAACTCATCATAGTGTTAGGTACAGTGTTAGAACTCATCATAATGTTAGGTACTGTGTTAGAACCCGTCATAATGTTAGGTACAGTGTTAGAACCCATCATAGTGTTAGTTACAGTGTTAAAACCCATCATAGTGTTAGGCACAGTGTTAGAACCCATAATAGTGTTAGGTACAGTGTTAGAACCCATCATAGTGTTAGGTACAGTGTTAGAACTAATTATAGTGTTAGGTACAGTGTTAGAACCCACCATAGTGTTAGGTACAGTGCTAGAACCCATCATAGTGTTGGGTACTGTGTTAGAATCCATCAAAGTGTTAGGTACTGTGTTAGAACCCATCATAGTGTTAGGGACAGTGTTGGAACCCATCATAGTGTTAGGTACAGTGTTAGAAACCACCATAGTGTTAGGTACAGTGTTAGAACCCGTTATAGTGTTAGGTACAGTGTTAGAACCCATCATAGTGTTAGGTACAGTGCTAGAACCCATCATAATGTTAGGTACAGTGTTAGAACCCGTCATAATGTTAGGTACAGTGTTAGAACCCGTCATACTGTTAGGTACAGTGTTAGAACCCATTATAGTGTTAGGTACAGTGTTAGAAGCCACCATAGTGTTTGGTACAATGTTAGAACCCATCATAGTGTTAGGTACTGTGTTATAACCCATCATAGTGTTAGGTACAGTGTTAGAACCCATCATAATGTTAGGAACAGTGTTAGAACCCTTCATAGTGTTAGGTACAGTGTTAGAACCCATTATAGTGTTAGGTACAGCGATAGAACCAGCTATAGTGTTAGGTACAGTTTTAGAACCCATCATAGTGTTAGGTACAGTGTTAGATCTCATCATAATGTTAGGTACAGTGTTAGAACCCATCATAATGTTAGGTACAGTGTTAGAACCCATCATAGTGTTAGGTACAGTGTTAAAACCCATCATAGTGTTAGGTACAGTGTTAGAACCCATCATAGTGTTAGGTACAGTGTTAGAACCCATCATTGTGTTAGGTACAGTGTTAGAACACATCATAGTATTAGGCACAGTGTTAGAACCCATCATAGTGTAAGGTACAGTTGTGAACCACGATTAATTAGTATTATGGTAGCGGGGTGTAAATGATAGACGTCTTCGGAGGCTTCTTTGTTTATTTGTAATGTCGTGGTGTGTACACAGGCTTGTGTGTTGTGCCCATGGCCCGGGCAGGGCCATCCCACGAGAGGAGCTAGTAGGCCTTCTGTCTTGCTGCCAGGCCGCTGTGTGAGTGAGAGAGTGTGGGACCAGCTTTCCACGGACCTGGACAGGCCCAGATGGCTGCACTTAAGTGGCGCGAAATATGAACTAAGCTGGCAGACAGCATGGGCTGTCTGTGCAGACAGTACAGGCTGTCTACATACCCTCGGCCACCTGCCATATGGTCGTCCCGACCATGTCTGGCGGTAAAAAAAACTCGGTCTCTCTCTCGTAGGCACAGGGCACAGAACACAAAATAAAAAACATATATATATATACATATGGACATGGAAAAAAAAACTTCCTACAGGGAGGGAAGAAAAAATATGTGGGGTGTGCTAAACGTCGTGGTCATAGGCAGTGAGCGTCGATGGGCATCACTGCACGCCTTCCTGCGTCTGGACAGATACTGCAACACAGGAGGCATTGCTGCGGCTGAGCTGTGACGTAACAGGTTACGGTCTCCTCTGGAACAGTGAAGCAGACATCGTAGGAGTCACTGCTGGTTTTCACTCAACCTGGGGCACGACATGCTGGTGCCCTCGAGTGAGGCGTTGACAAAACTCGGCAACTGGGCAGGCACAGTGCTGCTGATGTCACCTTGCGACATCACATGATGTCACATCAAGTGTTCTAGTAATTATTTCAGTATTATCAAGAAGATTGAGAGAAGATGTATGTCGTGTGTTAATTAATTCCTCTCAGTCAGTGTTCTCACATGTTAGTGTATGGCTTAGTGTCAGTTTTGTGCACAGAAAAGCATCATTTGATAGTTTAAGCCATGTTGTACCGCATGTACCGCGGGTGTGTGTAGTTTTCGTGTGTCCAGTGAGGTCTGCGGCCAGACCTGAGTAGCACCACTGTGTTAGTCACCCAGTGTGACCAGTGCATTTGACAGTTTTTATCAGTCAGCTCTGAGCCCGAGCCCCCTTGTACAGAAAGCTCTTATGCTCGTCGCTCGTGATGTTCTGCAGAATCGTACCTGCTACGATTCCCATCGAGATTTGTTTCACTTCACCTCCAGACCTTCAGAATGCAGTTATATGTAGAGAAACAAGTCCGGGGATGCTTAGACTAACCTCTGCTATAACTCTAACTGCCGAGAGAATGACACTCGTCAAGCCGCAGTTAGCCCTGCCGGCAGGCGCTGTGTCAGCCTCGTGTCAAGCTTCAGTGAGCAGCCTGCACGAAGATGATGTCACTTCGACTGCTAGCTCGCTCACTGGAGTCTGGTGTATGATGCTACGACTCCCAGATGTTTCGCCCAGTCGTCTCTGCCACGACTTGCTCCACGACTCACTCCACGCTCGCCGGCAGTGACAGCCCAGCGACAGTACCAGTTGAGAAGTGTCCTCCTGAGTCGCTTGCCAGAAGTCCTGCCCAGTTGCCGAGTTTTGTCAACGCCTCACTCTAGGGCACCAGCATGTCGTGCCCCAGGTTGAGTGAAAACCAGCAGTGACTCCTACGATGTCTGCTTCACTATTCCAGAGGAGACCGTAACCTGTTACGTCACAGCTCAGCCGCAGCAATGCCTCCTGTGTTGCAGTATCTGTCCAGACGCAGGAAGGCGTGCAGTGATGCCCATCGACGCTCACTGCCTATGACCACGACGTTTAGCACACCCCACATATTTTTTCTTCCCTCCCTGTAGGAAGTTTTTTTTTCCATGTCCATATGTATATATATATATGTTTTTTATTTTGTGTTCTGTGCCCTGTGCCTACGAGAGAGAGACCGAGTTTTTTTTACCGCCAGACATGGTCGGGACGACCATATGGCAGGTGGCCGAGGGTATGTAGACAGCCTGTACTGTCTGCACAGACAGCCCATGCTGTCTGCCAGCTTAGTTCATATTTCGCGCCACTTAAGTGCAGCCATCTGGGCCTGTCCAGGTCCGTGGAAAGCTGGTCCCACACTCTCTCACTCACACAGCGGCCTGTCAGCAAGACAGAAGGCCTACTAGCTCCTCTCGTGGGATGGCCCTGCCCGGGCCATGGGCACAACACACAAGCCTGTGTACACACCACGACATTTAAGTGGCGCGAAATATGAACTAAGCTGGCAGACAGCATGATCCACATGGCTTGCTGATCCACGTGGCTTGCTGATCTACGTGACTTGCTGATCCATCATAATGTTAGGTACAGTGTTAGAACCCATCATACTGTTAGGTACATTGTTAGAACCCATTATAGTGTTAGGTACAGTGTTAGAATCCATCATAGTGTTAAGCACAGTGTTAGAACCCATCATAGTATTAGGTACAGTGTTAGAACCCATCATAGTGTTAGGTACAGTGTTAGAACCCATCATAATGTTAGGTACAGTGTTAGAACCCATCATAATGTTAGGTACAGTGTTAGAACCCATCATTGTGTTAGGTACAGTGTTAGAACCCATCATAGTGTTAGGTACAGTGTTAGAACCCATCATAGTGTTAGGTACAGTGTTAGAACCCATCATAGTGTTAGGTACAGTGTTAGAACCCATCATAGTGTTAGGTACAGTGTTAGAACCCATCATTGTGTTAGGTACAGTGTTAGAACCCATCATAGTGTTAGGTACAGTGTTAGAACCCATCATAGTGTTAGGTACAGTGTTAGAACCCATCATAGTGTTAGGTTTAGTGGTAGAACCCATCATTGTGTTAGGTACAGTGTTAGAACCCATCATCGTGTTAGGTACAGTGTTAGAACCCATCATAGTGTTAGGTACAGTGTTAGAACCCATCATAGTGTTAGGTTTAGTGCTAGAACCCATCATAGTGTTAGGTTTAGTGCTAGAACCCATCATAGTGTTAGGTTCAGTGTTAGAACCCATCATAGTGTTAGGTTCAGTGTTAGAACCCATCAGTGTGTCTGCCAAAAACTTCCTCCAAGGTTTTCGTTTAAAACTTCAGAATGTCTCATCCAGTGTGCTTCAAATTTTCAACTATGTTGAATTGAAATTAAGTAACAACTGACATGTGCAGCTGCTCTCTCCATAGTTCAAATACACTCTAAAAAAAATTTCAGTGATATAACATTAGAAAAACGTCTAATGATCGGTGTTGAAAATTTTGTATATTTCCCGATGATTTTATAAGTAAAAATTGCATTAATTAAAGACTGATTTTGTTAATTAAGGAGAGCATGTGTAAGTGTAAAATGAGACACAATGATAAGCTGACGGTAAGTGACGTCTCTACAGGACGAATATAAGGAGTAAAATAAGGGGCGGTGTGTGTGACGAGGTACTACAAGGTACGATGTAGCTGGTTGGATAGATGTCCGTGTGCATTTACTCAAAATATACTCCAAGTACGTGTAAGTATAGAATTTGGCCACATATTTTGTACGGTAAAACTTGTGGAAGGCGGTACAGCACAACAATAATACTAAAAAAAACATACCATGGGCGGGAATAGAACCCGCGATCAGAGTCTCAAAACTCCAGACCGCCGCGGGTCCTATAGCGGGTTCTATCTCCGCCCGTGGTATGGTTTGTTTGCAATCTTGTCATTACGATTTCGTGAGTAATAATACTAAACTAAGTGAGAAACAGGGTATGGATTGCTGTAACTATGCTAAACTGAATTTCTGAAGAACTCTTATTTAACTGAATATTTTTTATATCATAGTTCACATATCCTATAGTAATTCTAGACAAAATTGACAGTATTTAATATAGTTGCTGATAGGCTGTTTATATCAGTGTCCATGTTATGTGAATGACATTTTATATGTAAGTGTAGAGTAGACTCAGAACCTTCATTGTTGTAGCTGCGGGTCTCAGCCTGGGTGTGAAAGGCTGAACTACCTGCAGTCACTATCACAAGACACAGTGGTGTCAGCCTAGGTGTGAGAGGCTGGACTGCTTGCAGTCACTATCACAAGACACAGTGGTGTCAGCCTGGGTGTGAGAGGCTGAACTACCTGCAGTCACTATCACAAGACACAGTGGTGTCAGCCTGGGTGTGAGAGGCTAAACTACCTGGAGTCACTGTCACAAGACACAGTGGTGTCAGCCTGGGTGTGAGAGGCTGGACTATCTGCAGTCACTGTCACAAGACACAGCGGTGTCAGCCTGGGTGTGAGAGGCTGGACTACCTGCAGTCACTGTCACAAGACACATTGGTGTCAGCCTGGGTGTGAGAGAATTGACTACCTGCAGTCACTATCACAAGACACAGTGGTGTCAGCCTGGGTGTGAGAGGCTGGACTACCTGCAGGCGCTGTCACAAGACACAGTGGTGTCAGCCTGGGTGTGAGACGTTGGACTACCTGCAGTCACTATCACAAGACACAGCGGTGTCAGCCTGGGTGTGAGACGTTGGACTACCTGCAGTCACTATCACAAGACACAGTGGTGTCAGCCTGAAAGTGAGAGGCTGGACTACCTGCAGTCACTCTCACAAGACACAGTGGTGCCAGGCTGGGTGTGAGAGGCTGGACTACCTGCAGTCACTCTCACAAGACACAGTGGTGTCAGCCTGGGTGTGAGAGACTGAACTACGTGGAGTCACTATCACAAGACACATTGGTGTCAGCCTGGGTGTGAGAGGCTGGACTACCTGCAGTCACTCTCACAAGACAGTGGTGTCAGCCTGGGTGTGAGAGGCTGGACTACCTGCAGTCACTCTCACAAGACAGTGGTGTCAGCCTGGGTGTGAGAGGCTGGTCTACCTGCAGTCACTCTCACATGACACAGTGGTGTCAGCCTGGGTGTGAGAGGTGGGACTACCTGCAGTCACTCTCACATGAAACAGTGGTGTCAGCTTGGGTGTGAGAGACTGAACTACGTGGAGTCACTATCACAAGACACATTGGTGTCAGCCTGGGTGTGAGAGGCTGAACTTCCTGCAGTCACTATCACAAGACACAGTGGTGTCAGCCTGGGTGTGAGAGGCTGGACTACTAGCAGTCACTATCACAAGACACAATGGTGTCAGCCTGGGTGTGAGAGGCTGGGCTACCTGCAGTCACTCTCACAAGACACAGTGGTGTCACCTGGTTGTGAAAGGCTGGACTACCTGCAGTCACTCTCACAAGACAGTGGTGTCAGCAGGGCCGGATTAAGAAGTCTCCGGGCCCTAGGCTATTCAGATTGGCGGGGCCCCTTTGAGTTACGGGTAAGCGAAGCGACCCCTTCCAGCTTGGGGGGGGGGGTCGGTGTGAGCCTGTTTAAGGTCTAATTAAATACATTCTGGCTATTTAGATTAAATTTAATAGGGAAAGTACATCAAGACAACCAAAACCATTTACCAACAGCCATTATAACTATCTTGTAAAATCATGTATTTTAAAGAGAATAAACTCAAGACAGCATAGTATTACTAGATTAGGCTATTAAAGTAGTGACATCATGTACCTATTATATTCAGCATAACCACTACAGCACTATTATTCCCTTTATAAATCACTGACCATTATTGTTATCATTGCATCATGCATAAGACTATAAAATCATATAAACTCAAGAAAGTAAATTGTTTAAATTCACAGGCACTTCTTAAATAAACTTTTTTCTGGATTTCATATTGGCAAAATCATCAATTATATTCTGAAAATCAATATTTCTTGTTAGCTAAGACTCAATGGTCAACAAGGCTAGGTTACACAATTTGTCTTGGCTCATTGTTGATGGCTGAACTAGGTACAAGGTAATGAACTCACAAGTTACAAAGGTAATGAACTCACAAGTTACAAAGGTAATGAATACTGTAAGAATGGTTACTTACGTTTATACATGGTTGCAATCATGAACAAATTTTAGAGTAATGAGCAATTCACACTTCCACACCCGGTCACAACTGTAGTGAGTTATTGGTGCAAATGTTGATTGCTGAGTCTCTCTCTCTCACACACACACACACACACACACACACACACATACAAATTCATACACACACACACATAAACACACACCCTGGACCCATTGTGTACCTCTGTAATCTGTAAATACCTTTGTAACTTGTAATGATTGTGACTAGACCTACCTGGAGTTCATTACCTTTGTAAATTGTGAGTTCATTGCCTTTGTAAATTGTGAATTCATTACCTCTGTAACTTGCTCAGCTATCAAAACTTTGAGGCCCAGTCCCTGGACCCATTATGTACCTCTGTAATCTTTTGACTACCGCCCACAGGATGGGTATGGGGTGCATAATAAACATATTAAACTTAACTAACTCATTGTTGAACGGAGCTGGTTTTTCACTCTTTTCAAAACAGAAAATGAACGTTCTCCTTCACAGTTAGTAGCTGGAAGTGTTAGGTAAAGGCGATACACAATGTCAACATTAGGGAAGGTTTCTGAGATACCTGCATTTCTTAAATGTTTCAAAGCAGCTGAGGGCGCACATTTTTCAGGTGGAGCTTTAATCTGATTCATATACCCAGAAAAATGAACTATTTCTTCAACAAATGTGTCCTGAACATCTGCTGAAGGGTGTTGTTGCAACTTTAATGCAGCTTCTCTCAATTCTGCATCTGGCATAGTAGTAATTTTGAACAGAAATTCAAACTTGTCATTGAGATTCTGGTAGATTTCTTTTCTTTTCACCAATTCTGTAATCAGTGAATCCAGAATGACGAAGTATGTAGCTGTCTTACATTTCTTCAGTTAATTTGTCACAGTACAAGTCTAGATAACGTGTAATTACTACAGAAAATTGGAGAGGAATCTCCCATACTCACCCATTAGCGGGAAGACACAGCTGTTCTGATGTAAACAAAGGCGTGTTGAGTGTTGCCATCTATGGTTAGGTTTATTTATTTTTATTTTATTTTATTTCATTATTTACTTTTGTTTTGATTAATTTTTAAAAATCAATTTTACTCTCCAAACACTTGAACTTTTTAGGTAGGGACCCCTTTGCACTAGCACCATGTGGGCAGTCTTGGATGAGCCCCTGAACCCCTTGGACCGCGGGGCCCCCAAATGCGCGGGGCCCTAGGCAAATGCCTAGTTTGCCTATGCGGTAATCCGGCCCTGGGTGTCAGCCTGGGTGTGAGAGGCTGGTCTACATGCAGTCACTCTCACATGACACAGTGGTGTCAGCCTGGGTGTGAGAGGCTGGTCTACCTGCAATCACTCTCACATGACACAGTGATGTCAGCCTGGGTGTGAGAGACTGGACTACCTGCAGTCACTGTCAGAAGACACAGTGGTGTCAGCCTGGGTGTGAGAGGCTGGTCTACTTTCAGTCACTCTCGCAAGACACAGTGATATCAGCCTGGGTGTGAGAGGCTGGACTACCTTCAGTCACTCTCAGAAGACACAGTGGTGTCAGCCTGGGTGTGAGAGGCTGGTCTACCTGCAGTCACTCCCACATGACACAGTGGTGTCAGCCTGGGTGTGAGAGGCTGGACTACCTGCAGTCACTGTCAGAAGACACAGTGATGTCAGCCTGGGTGTGAGAGGCTGGACTACCTGCAGTCACTATCACAAGACACAGTGGTGTCAGCCTGGGTGTGAGAGGCTGGTCTACTTGCAGTCACTCTCGCAAGACACAGTGATATCAGCCTGGGTGTGAGAGGCTGGACTACCTACAGTCACTGTCACAAGACACAGTGGTGTCAGCCTGGGAGTGAGAGGCTGGACTACCTACAGTCACTCTCAGAAGACACAGTGGTGTCAGCCTGGGTGTGAGAGGCTGGACTACCTGCAGTCACTCTCACAAGACACAGTGGTGTCAGCCTGGGTGTGAGAGGCTGGACTACCTGCAGCCACTATCACATAATACAGTGGTGTCAGCCTGGATGTGAGAGGCTGAACTACCTGCAGTCACTGTCATAAGACACATTGGTGTCAGCCTGGGTGTGAGAGGCTGGACTACCTGCAGGTACTGTCACAAGACACAGTGATATCAGCCTGGGTGTGAGAGGCTGGACTATCTGCAGTCACTATCACAAGACACAGTGGTGTCAGGCTGGGTGTGAGAGGCTTGACTACCTGCAGTCACTCTCACAAGACACAGTGGTGTCAGGCTGGGTGTGAGAGGCTGAACTACCTGCAGTCACTCTCACAAGACACAGTGGTGTCAGCCTGGGTGTAAGAGGCTGGATTACCTGCAGTCACTATCACAAGACACAGTGGTGTCAGCCTGGGTGTGAGAGGCTGGACTACCTGCAGTCAATATCACAAGACACAGTGATGTCAGCCTGGGTGTGAAAGGCTCGATATACCTGCAGTCACTCTCACAAGACTGTGGTGTCAGCCTGGGTGTGAGAAGCTGGACTACCTGCAGTCACTCTCACATGACACAGTGGTGTCAGCCTGGGTGTGAGAGACTGAACTACGTGGAGTCACTATCACAAGATACATTGGTGTCAGCCTGGGTGTGAGAGGCTGGACTACCTGCAGTCTCTCTCACAAGACACTGGTGTCAGCCTGGTTGTGAGAGGCTGGACTACTAGCAGTCACTATCACAAGACACAATGGTGTCAGCCTGGGTGTGAGAGGCTGGGCTACCTGCAGTCACTCTCACAAGACACAGTGGTGTCACCTAGGTGTGAGAGGCTGGACTACCTGCAGTCACTATCACAAGACACAGTGGTGTCAGCCTGGGTGTGAAAGGCTGGACTACCTGCAGTCACTCTCAGAAGACACAGTGGTGTCAGCCTGGGTGTGAGAGGCTGGACTACCTGCAGTCACTCTCACAAGACACAGTGGTGTCAGCCTGGGTGTGAGAGGCTGGACTACCTGCAGTCACTGTCACAAGACACATTGGTGTCAGCCTCGGTGTGAGAGAATTGACTACCTGCTGTCACTGTCAGAAGACACAGTGGTGTCAGCCTGGGTGTGAGAGGCTGGACTACCTGCAGTCACTATCACATAATACAGTGGTGTCAGCCTGGATGTGAGAGGCTGAACTACCTGCAGTCACTGTCATAAGACACATTGGTGTCAGCCTGGGTGTGAGAGGCTGGACTACCTGCAGGTACTGTCACAAGACACAGTGGTGTCAGCCTGGGTGTGAGAGGCTGGACTATCTGCAGTCACTATCACAAGACACAGTGGTGTCAGGCTGGGTGTGAGAGGCTGAACTACCTGCAGTCACTCTCACAAGACACAGTGGTGTCAGCCTGGGTGTGAGAGGCTGGACTACCTGCAGTCACTATCACAAGACACAGTGGTGTCAGCCTGGGTGTGAGAGGCTGGACTACCTGCAGTCAATATCACAAGACACAGTGATGTCAGCCTGGGTGTGAAAGGCTGGATATACCTGCAGTCACTCTCACAAGACTGTGGTGTCAGCCTGGGTGTGAGAACCTGGACTACCTGCAGTCACTCTCACATGACACAGTGGTGTCAGCCTGGGTGTGAGAGACTGAACTACGTGGAGTCACTATCACAAGATACATTGGTGTCAGCCTGGGTGTGAGAGGCTGGACTACCTGCAGTCTCTCTCACAAGACACTGGTGTCAGCCTGGTTGTGAGAGGCTGGACTACTAGCAGTCACTATCACAAGACACAATGGTGTCAGCCTGGGTGTGAGAGGCTGGGCTACCTGCAGTCACTCTCACAAGACACAGTGGTGTCACCTAGGTGTGAGAGGCTGGACTACCTGCAGTCACTATCACAAGACACAGTGGTGTCAGCCTGGGTGTGAAAGGCTGGACTACCTGCAGTCACTCTCAGAAGACACAGTGGTGTCAGCCTGGGTGTGAGAGGCTGGACTACCTGCAGTCACTCTCACAAGACACAGTGGTGTCAGCCTGGGTGTGAGAGGCTGGACTACCTGCAGTCACTGTCACAAGACACAGTGGTGTCAGCCTGGGTGTGAGAGGCTGGACTACCTGCAGTCACTCTCACAAGACACAGTGGTGTCAGCCTGGGTGTGAGAGGCTGGACTACCTGCTGGCACTATCACAAGACACAGTGGTGTCAGCCTGGGTGTGAGAGGCTGGACTATCTGCAGTCACTCTCACAAGACACAGTGGTGTCAGCCTGGGCGTGAGAGGCTGAACTACCTGGAGTCACTGTCACAAGACACAGTGGTGTCAGCGTGGGTGTGAGAGGCTGATCTACCTGGAGTCACTGTCACAAGACACAGTGGTGTCAGCCTGGGTGTGATAGGCTGGACTACCTGCAGTCACTCTCACAAGACACAGTAGTGTCAGCCTGGGTGTGAGAGAATTGACTACCTGCAGTCACTATCACAAGACACAGTGGTGTCAGCCTGGGTATGAGAGGCTGGTCTACATGTAATCACTATCACAAGACACAGTGGTGTCAGACTGGGTGTGAGAGGCTGGTCTACCTGCAGTCGCTGTCAGAAGACACAGTGCTGTCAGCCTGGGTGTGAGAGGCTGGACTAACGGCAGTCACTGTCACAAGACACAGTGGTGTCATCCTGGGTGTGAGAGGCTAGACTACCTGCAGTCACTCTCAGAAGACACAGTGGTGTCAGCCTGGGTGTGAGAGGCTGGTCTACCTGCAGTCACTCTCACAAGACATAGTGGTGTCAGCCTGGGTGTGAGAGGCTGGACCACCTGCATTCACTATCACAAGACACAATGGTGTCAGTCTGGGTGTGAGAGGCTGGACTACCTGCAGTCACTGTCAGAAGACGCAGTGGTGTCAGCCTGGGTTTGAGAGGCTGGACTACCTGCGGTCACTATCACAAGACACAGTGGTGTCAGTGACCTCGCAACTCTTAAGTTCTGTGGGAGTCTTGGATGATTGTCGTCTTCTGCCAGTAAGTTGTTCACTTCTTTTATTACTGCTCGTGATAATTGTCTATCCGGCTCCCCACAATCGGGTTCAAAATTTCAACACGTATATATACCATTTAGAAGAAGCCTATTGTTAATTGAGTGTGTAACTGCTATTTTGACGCTAGTGTAGGAACGTTTTGCATTAAATAACTGAAGTATGCCTTCTCAAATGAAGTGCTTTGATGTTGGCAAGGGTCTTGATTCAAGGAACTGGACTCATTCGATCGAATCTGAATAGCTCCCATTCCACGAGCGCCATATAACCCTACATCTTTAATACTTTCTTCTGATCAAAATAAAAATTTTGAAGGGCATCAGCCTTTATTGACCGATGATGCCACACGTTTCATCCATTTCATGAAACTTTTTTGGGGTTTATCCTGGGTAGATGCTATTTTTTAAAATAGGTTCTGGAATAAATGAAAATACATCTTCTGATTTACTGAAAACCTTTAGTGTTGATGTTTTTTCCCTCATAAAACTTTGATTTTAAGTTATGTAAGTTTTAGGTGCCAGTTTTATTAACCAAATTGTTTTCCGGGAAATAACCGGAGAATGTCTCTTCTGATAAGGAAAAAAATGGCAGTAGTGACTTGAGTGGTTATCCTAAGTTAAGCCAACATAATGCACTCTTGTGTACCAGAAGCTTAAAACTTACCTACTATTTTTACTAACTCATTTACACCTTAAACGGTTTTTATTCTTATCTGGAGAAGAATGTGAATTAATTTGGCCTATGTGGGTCACATACGCTTTGTTTAAGGAAGAAAATGGGAAAACTGACATACAGGATTTCGTACTGTGTAGGTTAGTGGTTTTTCAACTCGTTTCAGTGATGGCAACCTCAAGTCACATATCTTATTCTCTGGCACCTCTAGTCAATTCCCAATTAGAACCGCTTTCCATGAGTGTTACTCTTCATAAAAAAAATAATAATAACAATAACAATAATAATAGAAACAATAATAATAATGAAAAACATACAAGAGCATAAAGCACATAGGAAATATACAAGCCTGTTAGTGTAAGACATATGATACACAAGCATTATAAAACCCAGTAAAATAAACAAAACAAATAAACTAAAATGTCTTCTGTAATTTTCGTAGTGAGATATTTGTGCTGTGAGTGACTGGCAGATCCTCTCAGTATTACCTGTAACGCTGGGCACACATACACACTCACTTCTTCCTCCCACCAGAGTGCCGTGGCACACAACCAGGGTGCTGAGACACAACACCAGAGTGCCGTGGCACACCACCAGGGTGCCGTGACACACCACCTGCTACTCTGACACACCATAAGCATGCCATGACACACCACCAGGGTGTCGTGACACACCACCAGGGTGCCGAGACACACCACCAGGATGCCGATACACACCACCAGGATGCCGTGACACACCAGCAGGCAGCCGTGATACCCACCAGGATGCCGTGATACACCACCAGGACGCCGTGACACACCACCAGGGTGCCGTGACACACTACCACGGTGCCGAGACACAACACCAGGGTGTCATGACACACCACCAGGTTGCCGGGGCACACCATCAGGGTGTCGTGACACACCACCAGTGTGCCGAGACACACCATCAGGATGCCGTGAAACACCACCAGGGTGCAGCGACACACCACCAGGGTGCCGAGACACACCACCAGGGTGACGTGACACCACCAGGATGCCGTGACACAAGACCAGAGTGCCGTGACACACCACCAGAGTGCCGTGACACACCACCAGGGTGCCGTGACACACCACCAGGGTGCCGTGATACACCACCAGGATGCCGTGACACACCACCAGGATGCCGAGACACACCACCAGGGTGCCGAGACACACCACCAGCGTGCCGAGACACACCACCAGGGTGCCGAGACACACCACCAGGATGCCGTGACACACCACCAGAGTGCCGTGACACACCACCAGGGTGCCATGACACACCACCAGGGTGCCATGACACACCACCAGGGTGCCGTGACACACCACCAGGATGCTGAGACACATCACCAGAGTGCCGTGGCACACCACCAGGGTGCCGTGACACGCCACCAGGGTGCCGCGACACACCAACAGGGTGCCGTGACACACCATCAGGGTGCCGAAGCACACCACCAGGGTGCCGTGACACACCACCATGGTGCCGTGACACACCACCAGGATGCCGTGACACACCACCAGAGTGCCGAGACACACCACCAGGGTGCCGTGACACAACTAGAGTGCCGTGACACACCACCAGGATGCCGTGACACACCACCAGGATGCCGTGACGCACCACCAGGGTGCCGTGACACACCACCAGAGTGCCGTGACACACCACAAGGATGCCGTGACGCACCACCAGGATGCCGTGACGCACCACCAGTGTGCCGTGACACACCAGAGTACCGTGACACACCACCAAGATGCCGTGACGCACCACCAGGATGCCGTGACACACCACCAGGGTGCCGAGACACACCACCAGGGTGCCGTGACACACCACCAGGATGCCGTGACGAACAACCAGGGTGCCGTGACACACCACTAGAGTGCCGTGACACAGCACCAGGATGCCGTGACGCACCACCGGGGTGCCGTGACACACCACGAGAGTGCCGTGACACCACCAGGATGCCGTGACACAACACCAGGGTGCCGTGACACACCACCAGAGTACCGTGACACATCACCAAGATGCCGTGACGCCCCACCAGGATGGCGTGACACACCACCAGGGTGCCGTGACACACCACCAGAGTGCCGTGACACACCACCAGAATGCCGTGACACACTGCCAGGGTGCCGTGACACACCACCAGAGTGCCGTGACACACCACCAGGGTGCCCTGACACACCAAGATGCCGAGACACACCACCAGGGTGCCGAGACACGCCACCAGTGCCGTGACACACCACCAAGATGCTGAGACACACCACAAGGGTGCCGAGACACACCACCAGAGTGCCGTGACACACCACCAGAGTGCCGTGACACACCACCAGGGTGCCGTGACACACCACCAGGGTGCCGTGATACACCACCAGAGTGCCGTAACACTTAACCAGGATGCCGTGACACACCACCAGGATGCCGTGACACACCACCAGAGTGCTGTGATACGCCACCAGGATGCCGTGACACACCACCAGGGTGCCGTGACACACCACCAGAGTGCCGTGACACACCACCAGGATGCCGTGACACACCACCAGAGTGCCGTGACACACCACCAGGATGCCATGACACACCACCAGGGTGCCGCGACACACCACCAGGGTGACGTGACACACCACCAGGGAGCCGTGACACACCACCAGCGTGACATGACACACCAGCAGGGTCCCGTGACACACCACCAGGGTGCCGCGACACACCAACAGGGTGCCGTGACACACCATCAGGGTGCCGAGGCACACCACCAGGGTGCCGTGACACACCACCATGGTGCCGTGACACACCACCAAGATGCCGTGACGCACCACCAGGATGCTGTGACACATCACCAGGGTGCCGAGACACACCACCAGGATGCCGTGACACACCACCAGGGTGCCGCGACACACCACCAGGGTGCCGCGACACACCACCAGGGTGACCTGACACACCACCAGGGTGCGGTGCCACACCACCAGCGTGACATGACACACCACCAGGATGCCGTGACACACCACCAGGGTGCCACGACACACCGCCAGGGTGCCGAGGCACACCACCAGGGTGCCGTGACACACCACCAGGGTGCCGTGACACACCACCAGGATGCCGTGACACACCACCAGGGTGCCACGACACACCACCAGAGTGCCGTGACACACCACCAGGGTGCCGTGACACCACCAGGGTGCCGTGACACACCACCAGAGTGCCGTGACACGCCACCTGGATGCCGTGACACGCCACCAGGATGCCGTGACACACCACCAGAGTGCCGTGACACGCCATCAGGATGCCGTGACACACCACCAGGGTGCCGTGACACACCACCAGAGTGCCGTGACACGCCACCAGGATGCCGTGACACACCACCAGGATGCCGAGACACACCAACAAGGTGCCGAGACACACCACCAGGGTGCCGAGACACACCACCAGGGTGCAGAGACACACCACCAGGGTGCCGTGACGCACCACCAGAGTGCCGTGACACACCACCAGGATGCCGCGACACACCACCAGGGTGCCGTGACACACCACCAGGATGCCATGACACACCACCAGGGTGCCGTGACACACCACCAGGGTGACGTAACACACCACCAGGGAGCCGTGACACACCACCAGCGTGACATGACACACCACCAGGGTGCCGTGACACACCACCAGAGTGCCGTGACACACCACCAGGATGCCGCGACACACCACCAGGGTGCCGTGACACACCACCAGGATGCCATGACACACCACCAGGGTGCCGAGACACACCACCAGGGTGACGTGACACACCACCAGGGAGCCGTGACACACCACCAGGGTGCCGTGACACACCATCAGGGTGCCGAGGCACACCACGATGGTGCCGTGACACACCACCAGGATGCCGTGACACACCACCAGAGTGCCGAGACACACCACCAGGGTGCCGTGACACACCACTAGAGTGCCGTGACACCACCAGGATGCCGTGACACACCACCAGGATGCCGTGACACACCACCAGGATGCCGTGACGCACCACCAGGGTTCCGTGACACACCACCAGAGTGCCGTGACACACCACCAGGATGCCGTGACGCACCACCAGGATGCCGTGACACACCACCAGAGTACCGTGACACATCACCAAGATGCCGTGACGCACCACCAGGATGCCGTGACACACCACCAGGGTGCCGTGACACACCACCAGAGTGCCGTGACACACCACCAGGATGCCGTGACACTGCCAGGGTGCCGTGACACACCACCAGAGTGCCGTGACACACCACCAGGATGCCCTGACACACCACCAGGATGCCGAAACACACCACCAGGGTGACGAGACACACCAGGAGGGTGCTGAGACACACCACCAGGGTGCCGAGACACACCACCAGGGTGCCGTGACACACCACCAGGGTGCCGTGACACACCACCAGAGTGCCTTGACACACCACCAGGGTGCCGTGACACACCACCAGGGTGCCGTGACACACCAACAGGCTGCCGTGACACACCACCAGGGTGCCGAGACACACCACCAGGCTGCCGAGACACACCACCAGGCTGCCGAGACACACCACCAGAGTGCCGTGACGCACCACCAGGATGCCCTGACACACCACCAGGATGCCGAAACACACCACCAGGGTGACGAGACACACCAGGAGGGTGCTGAGACACACCACCAGGGTGCCGAGACACACCACCAGGGTGCCGTGACACACCACCAGGGTGCCGTGACACACCACCAGGGTGCCGTGACACACCACCAGGGTGCCGTGACACAAGACCAGAGTGCCGTGACACACCACCAGAGTGCCGTGACACACCACCAGGGTGCCGTGACACACCACTAGGGTGCCGTGATACACCACCAGAGTGCCGTGACACACCACCAGGATGCCGTGACACACCACCAGGATGCCGAGACACACCACCAGGGTGCCGAGACACACCACCAGGGTGCCGAGACACACCACCAGGGTGCCGAGACACACCACCAGGATGCCGTGACACACCACCAGAGTGCCGTGACACACCACAAGGATGCCATGACACACCACCAGGGTGCCGCGACACACCACCAGGGTGACGTGACACACCACCAGGGAGCCGTGACACACCACCAGCGTGACATGACACACCACCAGGGTGCCGTGACACACCACCAGGGTGCCGCGACACAACAACAGGGTGCCGTGACACACCATCAGGGTGCCGAAGCACACCACCAGGGTGCCATGACACACCACCATGGTGCCGTGACACACCACCAGGATGCCGTGACACACCACTAGAGTGCCGAGACACACCACCAGGGTGCCGTGACACAACTAGAGTGCCGTGACACACCACCAGGAAGCCGTGACACACCACCAGGATGCCGTGACGCACCACCAGGGTGCCGTGACACACCACCAGAGTGCCGTGACACACCACAAGGATGCCGTGACGCACCACCAGGATGCCGTGACGCACCACCAGTGTGCCGTGACACACCAGAGTACCGTGACACACCACCAAGATGCCGTGACGCACCACCAGGATGCCGTGACACACCACCAGGGTGCCGAGACACACCACCAGGGTGCCGTGACACACCACCAGGATGCCGTGACGCACAACCAGGGTGCCGTGACACACCACTAGAGTGCCGTGACACAGCACCAGGATGCCGTGACGCACCACCGGGGTGCCGTGACACACCACGAGAGTGCCGTGACACCACCAGGATGCCGTGACACAACACCAGGGTGCCGTGACACACCACCAGGGTGCCGTGACACACCAGAGTACCGTGACACATCACCAAGATGCCGTGACGCCCCACCAGGATGGCGTGACACACCACCAGGGTGCCGTGACACACCACCAGAGTGCCGTGACACACCACCAGAATGCCGTGACACACTGCCAGGGTGCCGTGACACACCACCAGAGTGCCGTGACACACCACCAGGGTGCCCTGACACACCAAGATGCCGAGACACACCACCAGGGTGCCGAGACACACCACCAAGATGCTGAGACACACCACCAGGGTGCCGTGACACAACACCAGGGTGCCGTGACACACCACCAGAGTACCGTGACACATCACCAAGATGCCGTGACGCCCCACCAGGATGGCGTGACACACCACCAGGGTGCCGTGACACACCACCAGAGTGCCGTGACACACCACCAGAATGCCGTGACACACTGCCAGGGTGCCGTGACACACCACCAGAGTGCCGTGACACACCACCAGGGTGCCCTGACACACCAAGATGCCGAGACACACAACCAGGGTGCCGAGACACACCACCAGAGTGCCGTGACACACCACCAGGGTGCCCTGACACACCAAGATGCCGTGACACACCACCAGAGTGCCGTGACACACCACCAAGATGCCGTGACGCCCCACCAGGATGGCGTGACACACCACCAGGGTGCCGTGACACACCAGCAGAGTGCCGTGACACACCACCAGAATGCCGTGACACACTGCCAGGGTGCCGTGACACACCACCAGAGTGCCGTGACACACCACCAGGGTGCCCTGACACACCAAGATGCCGAGACACACCACCAGGGTGCCGAGACACACCACCAGAGTGCCGTGACACACCACCAGGGTGCCCTGACACACCAAGATGCCGTGACACACCACCAGAGTGCCGTGACACACCACCAAGATGCTGAGACACACCACCAGGGTGCCGAGACACACCACCAGAGTGCCGTGACACACCACCAGAGTGCCGTGACACACCACCAGGGTGCCGTGACACACCACCAGGGTGCCGTGATACACCACCAGAGTGCCGTGACACTTAACCAGGATGCCGTGACACACCACCAGGATGCCGTGACACACCACCAGAGTGCTGTGATACGCCACCAGGATGCCGTGACACACCACCAGGGTGCCGTGACACACCACAAGAGTGCCGTGACACACCACCAGGATGCCGTGACACACCACCAGAGTGCCGTGACACACCACCAGGATGCCATGACACACCACCAGGGTGCCGCGACACACCACCAGGGTGACGTGACACACCACCAGGGAGCCGTGACACACCACCAGCGTGACATGACACACCAGCAGGGTGCCGTGACACACCACCAGGGTGCCGCGACACACCAACAGGGTGCCGTGACACACCATCAGGGTGCCGAGGCACACCACCAGGGTGCCGTGACACACCACCATGGTGCCGTGACACACCACCAAGATGCCGTGACGCACCACCAGGATGCTGTGACACACCACCAGGGTGCCGAGACACACCACCAGGATGCCGTGACACACCACCAGGGTGCCGCGACACACCACCAGGGTGCCGCGACACACCACCAGGGTGACCTGACACACCACCAGGGTGCGGTGCCACACCGCCAGCGTGACATGACACACCACCAGGATGCCGTGACACACCACCAGGGTGCCACGACACACCGCCAGGGTGCCGAGGCACACCACCAGGGTGCCGTGACACACCACCAGGGTGCCGTGACACACCACAAGGATGCCGTGACACACCACCAGGGTGCCACGACACACCACCAGAGTGCCGTGACACACCACCAGGGTGCCGTGACACCACCAGGGTGCCGTGACACACCACCAGAGTGCCGTGACACGCCACCAGGATGCCGTGACACGCCACCAGGATGCCGTGACACACCACCAGAGTGCCGTGACACGCCATCAGGATGCCGTGACACACCACCAGGGTGCCGTGACACACCACCAGAGTGCCGTGACACGCCACCAGGATGCCGTGACACACCACCAGGATGCCGAGACACACCAACAAGGTGCCGAGACACACCACCAGGGTGCCGAGACACACCACCAGGGTGCCGAGACACACCACCAGGGTGCCGTGACACACCACCAGGATGCCATGACACACCACCAGGGTGCCGTGACACACCACCAGGGTGACGTGACACACCACCAGGGAGCCGTGACACACCACCAGCGTGACATGACACACCACCAGGGTGCCGTGACACACCACCAGAGTGCCGTGACACACCACCAGGATGCCGCGACACACCACCAGGGTGCCGTGACACACCACCAGGATGCCATGACACACCACCAGGGTGCCGCGACACACCACCAGGGTGACGTGACACACCACCAGGGAGCCGTGACACACCACTAGGGTGCCGTGACACACCATCAGGGTGCCGAGGCACACCACGATGGTGCCGTGACACACCACCAGGATGCCGTGACACACCACCAGAGTGCCGAGACACACCACCAGGGTGCCGTGACACACCACTAGAGTGCCGTGACACCACCAGGATGCCGTGACACACCACCAGGATGCCGTGACACACCACCAGAATGCCGTGACGCACCACCAGGGTTCCGTGACACACCACCAGAGTGCCGTGACACACCACCAGGATGCCGTGACGCACCACCAGGATGCCGTGACGCACCACCAGTGTGCCGTGACACACCACCAGAGTATCGTGACACATCACCAAGATGCCGTGACGCACCACCAGGATGCCGTGACACACCACCAGGGTGCCGTGACACACCACCAGAGTGCCGTGACACACCACCAGGATGCCGTGACACTGCCAGGGTGCCGTGACACACCACCAGAGTGCCGTGACACACCACCAGGATGCCCTGACACACCACCAGGATGCCGAAACACACCACCAGGGTGACGAGACACACCAGGAGGGTGCTGAGACACACCACCAGGGTGCCGAGACACACCACCAGGGTGCCGTGACACACCACGAGAGTGCCTTGACACACCACCAGGGTGCCGTGACACACCACCAGGGTGCCGTGACACACCAACAGGCTGCCGTGACACACCACCAGGGTGCCGAGACACACCACCAGGCTGCCGAGACACACCACCAGGCTGCCGAGACACACCACCAGAGTGCCGTGACACACCACCAGGATGCCCTGACACACCACCAGGATGCCGAAACACACCACCAGGGTGACGAGACACACCAGGAGGGTGCTGAGACACACCACCAGGGTGCCGAGACACACCACCAGGGTGCCGTGACACACCACCAGGCTGCCGTGACACACCACCAGAGTGCCGTGATACACCACAGGGTACCGTGGCACACCACCAGGGTGCCGTGACACACCACCAGGGTGCCGTGACACACCACCAGGGTGCACTGACACACCACCAGGCTGCCGAGACACACCACCATGGTGACGAAGCACACCACCAGGCTGCCGAGACACACCACCAGAGTGCCGTGACACACCACCAGAGTGCCGTGACACACCACCAGAGTACCGTGACACACTGTTACAAAACTCGCCTTCTTAACCTTCTCCAGTGGTATGGTAGAGTGTTAAGGTAACATTCTTGTTGAACATATGGCCTGTTTTCGGTTTTGTAACAATAACTTTTAATAAGAATTCAGGATTACAAAACAAATAACTAAAACTTAAAATCTTTACTAGTAGAGTTTTAGCTTAATGTATGATATGTTATGATTAACATAAAATAAGGAGTTTAACTCTTACATTTCTCTTGGTATGTACCAGTACATTGATATGAATAAATGAACCTCTTGAGGTTGAGCTTTGTATTAAAAATCACCAATAATATGCACCTATAAGGCTTATTAAGACCTAGCCACAAAGTAACTTACGATGCTTATAAAGACTTACCTGAACTATCAATTCAGAGTATACAAGAACTCGTAAGTGACGGACTTAGTCTCATTTCCATCCAACATGACTAAGAATAGCTTAGACCACAAATTAACATCAAGGCCGACAAGGCTTATTCAGTCACCTGAAAGATTAATTTAACAGAGTATAAATAACTCGAAAGGGACAAGCTTAAGAAAGGAAGTCAGTCATGAAAGAAAAAACGACCACCACAGAAAACTTGACATCTCTTATGAGAGGTCAATGAGTGAGGTATGCTCCATTGGCTATGCAAGCCCAGACTAGAAGTGGGAATGCTAGTCAGTGAGTGTGAAGGACATACTCTCAGCGAGTGCTGTAAAACTACTCAGAGCAAGGGTTGTGAACCTACTCAGTAAGAGTAGTGAACCTACTCAGAGCAAGGGCTGAGAACCTACTGCCGGTACCACTGAGTGGTAAGCCGACGTCACGTTGGTCACGTGACTAACCGGCACTTACACTAGTGGCTTCCCACTACATGACAATATTAAGAACTGCTAACAAAAAAATATCATACAATATTAGCATTAGCATATATATTATAAAATAAAGGAGCACATCCTTGTATAAAATATAACGGGTATGGCCATACTCGTAACACACACCACCAGGGTGCCGTGACACACCACCAGGGTGCCGTGACACACCACCAGGGTGCCGTGACACACCACCAGGGTGCCGTGACACACCACCAGGGTGCCGTGACACACCACCAGGGTGCCGTGACACACTTGGAAGTAAAATCTTGCTATATTTATTGAAGAAATTTCAGTATTAGTTCCCATGTGATAGTTTATGAATTCCTTTTCAGATTCGCATCAAACATTCTGTGGAAAATACTGTATATTTCCCGAAAATACAGTGTATTTTGTATGTAAATTGGTGGAATATATTGTAGTAATAAAAATTTATTTTTAAATAAATAAAGAACCAGCGAGAGTGGTGAGCATTGCTGGGGAAGGGGGGTCGCCATGTTTTTTGAACTGGGCAAGAGAAACGTAAGGAAGAATCAGAAGAATTTTCGTCGCTCTAGAGGTTAAATTATGTTTAAAACCTCTTAAATAGGAGCAAAAATTGTTGGATTTGCAGTCCTGCATAATGTAAGCATTAGGCGACTGGACAGGACTCCGTAATTAGATGGGAACAAGATAAAATTACCCCAGTTGAGTAATGTCTATATATATGTCGAAATTCTGGCCAGTATTTTCTTCATATTTTTGGCAGGGGTTTGTGTAAGACACACCAAGTAATCTCCAGACAAATTGGTGAGAGTTATTATTATAAATTCTCCTTCAATGTATATGTAGCCATTTATTAAATTTAACAAACAGTCCACACATTTATATTAATGTTGTACCAGAATTCCTGGTGATGTATATTTCATTTGAAATTAATGTAGGTCCAGAGTGACTTGTGGAGATATGAGTGGAGTAGGTATCGAAGGAGGACATTTTTTGCGACCTAGGATGTCCTAAAATTCCTAGATGTCTCTGTAACCTTGATAAAGAATAATTATCTTTGTTACTTTTAAAAAAAATATTGGTATGTATCTAATGAGATTCATCCAGGTAATTTTAATTTTCCATAATTCACCACTCATATTTCAACTGCACTTATGCCACACTCTACACTCTTCCTGTTGCATGCATATATATACTGGGGACTGGGGTTATGCAATACTGGAGTACCAAAATACATCTAGTTCTTTCAGCATATATCACATTTCTCTGTCATCCTCCGTGTATGTATTTTTTCTATGCATAAGACAAATGTTAGATAATTTTTGATTTAGACTTTTCCCACGAGAATTTTTTTATTTCTTCTATTTTTTTGGGTTCTTCTTTTAAATTTCCCGTCTAGTATGAGAGTTATAGTTTCTTCTCTGTCTCAGATACTTCTTGTACGGTTTTCTGTGTTCTGTCGTTTGTGGTTTATAGAGAAGTTCAGTGACTCTTGTTAACTTCTGTAAAGTTTTTTGTGTCATTGTGTTTGATCTCATCTTTGTCTTACTCAGTGGAACGTGTTGTACTTAGTTGTATTTAGTTCCTGTATTTATATTTAACTTTACAGAACATTGTACAGTGCTCAGGTTAGATGACCTGGCAAGCTAAAGTTCCTTATTAAGTTTTCTCTCAATGCTTTCATTACTGAAAATGAATTTAATAAAATATATTTCACATTTGTCATTGTTCTGGGTAGAAGTTTATGTTTATTTGTGCTTCAGTGAGGTATTTGTCATCCTGATGTCTCTGATTACTTCTTTATTCTTGAAGAAAACCAAATATAACACAGGACAGATTAGGTGCAGAGGAGTAAAAGTTTATCACAGACGATATATCGCCCTGGACAGACGTTCATCCAGTCATAACGTGATAAACCTCTATACAACGGCTTCTGTAGGAAATCTCTTTCTGTCACACATCTGGCAATACCTGTTACATCTAGTGGCAGGAATTACAAAGTCTAGTATATTATTCAGTCTGCTCAGTTACTTTACTTGGTGACTCAGTGTGAATCCACAGCAAAACCTAGAGTTGGTTCACTTAATGCGTCTGCTGATCTGAACTAATTCCCAGAATTATTTCTGATGCTTTAATTTTTGTTAATCAGTGGAAAGCTGTAAATATGTAGAAGCCACATAGCAACTAGCGAATGAGAGGCATTCAAGGAAAGGAAGGATAAGTCCAATTCCTTGGAACAAGAGCTCGTCACCGGCCTCAAGACACCTGCCTGGAGGGATGTTTCTGAAATAAAACTGGTGTTTATCGCCTAACAGTGTTAATTAATTTTCTTATTACAATAAGCAGTTCTCTAGTAACTGCAGTTTTTTAATTCACTGATAACTTAAGGTAGTTTTCTAGTAGCTTTTTATACTTTACAGTACTCTAAGTTTTCTATTAATTTTAGACATCTTTCTAGTAACCCTAGACACTTTTTTAGTTTCTCTAGGCAGTTTTCTAGGAACTCTATATAGCTTTCAACTGTAGCTAGTTTCTAGTAACTCCAGTCAGGTTTCTATTAACTCTATGCAGCTTTCTAGTGAATAGGCAATTTTCTAGTAACTCCAAGAAGCTTTAAAAAATTCTAGGTAGTTGTATAGTAACTTCAGACTGTTGTGTAGTGACCAGGTAGCTCTTGCGGAACGTTCATAATATATATTACAAACCTTGACGAGGGAATAACAAGTGTTATGAGCAAATTCGCTGACAACACAAAAATAAGAAGAAAACTTGATTCAGAGGAAGATGCCACTGAACTTCAGGAGGATTTAAATAAACTCACGTCCTGGTTAGAAAAGTGGCAGATGCAGTTCGGTGTAGATAAATGCGAAGTCTTGAAGCTAGGGAACGTATATAACCCTACTTGACTCAAGAAATCGTAATGACACGATTGCAAATAAACCATACCCCCGGCCGGGATTGAACCCGCGGTCATAGTCTCAAAACTCCAGCCCGTCGCGTTAGCCACTAGACCAGCTAGCCACAATAAGATTCATCCAACTAGGTATATTTCTACACCATAGGAAAGTTAGAGGTGCCTGTGCTAACTTTCCTATGGTGTAGAAATATACCTAGTTGGATGAATCTTATTGTGGCTAGCTGGTCTAGTGGCTAACGCGACGGGCTGGAGTTTTGAGACTCTATGACCGCGGGTTCAATCCCGGCCGGGGGTATGGTATATAACCCTAGCACTTATGAACTAAATAATATAGACTTTGACAATACAGAATGCGACAAGGACTTGGAAGTTATGATAAACAGCAGCCTGAAGCCAAGATAGCAATGTATTTATATCAAGAAATATAAGCATTAAGAGCCTAGAAGTTATATTACAGCTTTACACATCATTGCTTAGACCTCACTTAGATTATGCAGCACAGTTCTGGTCTCCACACTACAGAATCAATATAAATTCGTTGGAAAACATTCAATGAAAAAGAATAAAATTAGTCCATTGCACAAGAAATCTTCCATACAAAGAATGATCGAGTTCCCTCACCTCACTTTCTTCTGTAAGACGTAGAATGAAGGAAGACATGATTGAACTGTATAAGTGCAAGATGGGCATAAACAAGGGAGATATAAATAAGGTCTTGAGAATATCCCTCCAAGAAAGAACTCGAAATAATAGATTCAAATTGGATAAGTTGGATATGGAGTAGTCGGTGAGTGGAACAGTTCTTAAAAGTGAGAAAATGACCGATCAGAGGAGTCTTTGTCCAGTAATCACTCGGTAACAAAAATATGGGAATGTTCCACGTAACAAAGGACAACAACACACGTAAATAATCCCATGAATCTTGCACATCATACTTGACACAAGTGTTGAAATTTTGAAGTCAATTGAATAACGGGATCTTGTATAATAAACGAGAATTTGTGATAAAGCAAAAGAAAAAAAATCGACGACAGTGGAAAGTGAAATTTACATATTTAAGTGCAAATTCAATGATTTTATGTGTAAAATAATGTGACATTCTCATTCCTGTCAAATCATTGTGAATAATTTTCAGTTTACCTCTTTTGAACGGCTTTAATATTTATTGCCTGACGCATCTGAGGACCAGGATAGTAACTATTAAGATTCGTTTGCGTGCAAGCAAATTTGTTGTAGCAAAATAGAAAACAAATTTTGGAATCGTTGGAATCCGTGTCATAACTTGTGAACGACATATATGATCACCTTCAAGTTTTCACCGCTGATATTGGACACCATATGTCCAAATTTGCCAGTTGTTTTGAACAAATAAGGATACTTATTTTCTTAATTCAATTAGATGTATTTCAGTGAGTACAATTCAAGAAAGGAATCCCCGGGTTCTACAACCCCAGTTGCCTGTATCTCAGCACACGAGATTAAAATAGTAGAGACTTCGGCATAAACTGATAATGCAGTTAAATATTAATCTTGAAGCTCTGAAGGGAGTTACGAGAGACATTCACAAGTCATCGTATGGAAAATTACCTAAATTCTTTGAATAAAACTGGTAAATTAGGACGTGTATAGATCAAATTTAATTTAAATCTTTCAGAAGGACCAAAAAGACTAATATCTTAAAACACACATTAAGCTTGAAGCCGCTCAGATATTGTGCTGTCAAGCCAGCAGCATGGAAGGGTTCATGCCAATCAGATACAACACTCAGAAATTATCGCATAAAAAGCTCATCCAGAGATGTTGCAGGATGTGTACCCAAATACATCACTCATACAACCACTGAATGAAGGAGTAATATGCAGAGTGATGCAGACACTGCTTGCAGTGTAGACGATGACTCACAGCTTGTAGTGCCATAAAATCAACAGTGCACATGCCTAACCCATCGTCAAAGGTGCATGGGATAATGTTCCTTAATCAACAATAAATGCAGGTTGGAGAATATTATGGCCAAGTGTGGTAAATAATTTCACAGGATTCTTTCAGTTGAGAGTCAAGTCGAGGAAAGTGTTCAGTTTGCAGAGAGATTGTCAGGTGAGGACTTGAAGAAATTCAGTCAGAAGACTTCAATGAACTATTATATTATGACGAGGAAGAAGTCCAGAAAAATTGTTGGCAGATCTGAATTCCCAGACTGAAGACTTAACAGGACACACGACCATAACACAAGACACAGACCTCTTTTTGATGTACCCCATGTCCATATCGCACTGTGTAAAAGCTCTATGCACATAAAGAGCCCCAAAATTTGGAATTCATTACCAGGAAATACTAAAGTAACCCGGTCTGAAAATCAGTGCAACACTTCTCAAAAGCCACTTACTCACCCTAGACTAAATACTCAATACTCAATATTTAAAAAATCTCCCAATTACCTAAATCTTAAAACTTCAAGACTAGATGCCCAAGTTCATACATTGACTAATACTACATAGTAGGATAAATACCTACCCAAAACACTACTGCCCCACACCCAACTGTAGCATTCTCATACTGTAAACTACTTTTAACAAATCACAATGTTATATACCCGTAATATAATTTCAATATTTACTATTAAAACTATTGTCCATTGTCGACAGGAATATAAATGAATCATGTTTCATAAAAAGCAGTTTTGAAAATAAAATGAATGTTTCCTTTGGTTTATATAAATTAGATTCATTAATAATTAATAGAACTATTATAGAACTTAAACTATGATAAATTTCTTTAGTATTAAGTAGTTAGAAAGCCATTAAGTTAAGTCTGGCCATAATGCCTAGGCATGATAGTGGCTGTCTTCGTACTGCGACTCATTATTGTATATACATAGTCCCTATGTATTACTTGCAAAGAAATAAAATTTGATATAATTTGATTTGATGGACGAGGCTTCCATGTTAGAGTGAGTGTCTTAAAAGAAGCCTGAAGGGGAACTTATACACAGGCACACGAACAAAGTTTTAATTAAAGTATAAAGAAACTATCAAACTACGCATTAAAAGTTTGAAGTGATTATTATTTTTTTACTTATAAACAGCAGTATGGCTAGTAATTATAATATCAATAAAGAATAAAGAGGCACAATACCGTCACTGGAACAATACACAAATAACCGGAACGTCGTCATAAAGTTTTATTTTCATATATGCGGGTTATTTGTGTATAAAAACTCCTAACTTGTAATTATTAACACTTTCCAAATTCAACTTCTTAACATAAACTGAGAGAGCAACTACACCCAATAACAGAAGGAAACAACCATATCCTGATGACAAATGAAAATATAAGTACAATGACTGGCGTCTAGAAGCAGAATAAATCATTCATCTCACGGTCTACACGTCACCTGATGCAATATTGGTTGACGTCAGTGAAAGACGTCGTGCAATGTGTTTATGTTGTTTCTCTAGTAAAAACGTTTTGACAATAAATCTCTATTTAGCCAAACTTCAAATGCGTCTTTGAAACTAAATTTAAAAGGAGCTTATATATATATATATATATATATATATATATATATATATATATATATATATATATATATATATATATATATATATATATATATATATATATATATATATATATATATATATATATATATATATATATATATATATATATATATATATATATTTATTATTATTTTTATTATTATTTTTATTATCACACTGGCCGATTCCCACCAAGGCAGGATGGCCCGAAAAAGAAAAACTTTCACCATCATTCACTCCATCACTGTCTTGCCAGAAGGGTGCTTTACACTACAGTTTTTAAACTGCAACATTAACACCCCTCCTTCAGAGTGCAGGCACTGTACTTCCCATCTCCAGGACTCAAGTCCGGCCTGCCGGTTTCCCTGAACCCCTTCATAAGTATTCTTTGCTCACACTCCAACAGCACATCAAGTATTAAAAACCATTTGTCTCCATTCACTCCTATCAAACACTCTCACGCATACCTGCTAGAAGTCCAAGCCCCTCGCACACAAAACCTCCTTTACCCCTTCCCTATATATATATATATATATATATATATATATATATATATATATATATATATATATATATATATATAGGGGGTGGTAGGAGAAGAAAATATTCAAACAGCTCCGGGGGGAACCTTGAGTTTTTCCTGAGGTACGTTTATTGTCTTCTCTGAGGATGAGGGTCCCCATTCCAGCTATAGAGGTGGTACTTCCCTATATAATATTTATATATATATATATATATATATATATATATATATATAATATATATATACATATATATATATATATATATATATATATATATATATATATATATATATATATATATATATATATATATATATATATATATATATATATATATATATATATATATATATACCCAATGATCGCACATGGAAGAGCGAACATATAATCTGTGACATGACAGTGAATATGACTCACTTTCAGTGATTCAGATGGCGTGTTATAGTTTGCTCATGGTGTTTGTCATGGTGTTTGTCATGGTGTTTTCCTGATTCTTTGTGTCATGAATAATAAATCACGAACTGGATTGGAGGCAAAATAAAATTTCCTTCTGTCTCCTGGCGATGCCCTGAAGCCCCGTAGGCCTCAGATATGTCTTAGCAACCAAATAAGATAAAGATATGAATGATTCATCATTTTAAATATTTATAATATGATTAATCAGATTTTATCACCGTTTTGTCAAATGTACCTGAAAAAATATAATAATGAAAGTTTCTCTGGCAGCCACAGACATACAGGAGTATATATTAAATGATGCTTCACACCAAACATTTTACAGCATTTTATTAGCTTACAAACGAGACCAAAATGACCAATCGTAATGACGTACGTCGGAGTAAGAGTGAATTATGTAAGGCTCATTATTAATCCATCCTCGAACTGAAAAAGAAAGAATACTATGATCATAATTTTAGTAGCAACTGCAGCATAGTTGCAGCAGACTCAGTCCTATTAGTACAGTACTGAAAGTTAAAGTTTTTGCACAGACATTTACAGAGGGCTGTGCATATTAGCTCATTCATGTTGAAGTTGTAAGATTAACTATGTGTTAATCTTGAAGCTTCAGTCCTAAACTAATAAAATCACTCGTGGCGAAACGTTTCCTTTAATAAATGTTGTGATCTCTATACAGGTGTACTTTTCCACAGTTTGTCGGTATCACCATACTATTTACAACCATTAACTATATGATTTACGACAACCACACTTTTCCAGCTCATAGCACACCGCTGCAAATTGTGGAATGGCAATCCACTGTAGAACAAGCTTTCTTTCAACTCTTTTTCAACCATGCAGGCTGGGGTCTGGTTCTCCCAGTAATGGATCACGGGCGCATGCGCAAATTCGTCAGACTTGTACCTTCTCCGTAGACCTAAATAATGAAAGGCCCAAGAGAATTGAAGAGCTGGAAGAAGCCCATAGAATTATTGGCATCATCAGGGCACTTCCGCAAAACTTTGAAAGAAAAAACCAGGCTGCAAGCCTGGTCCAACAACTGGCTCCTGAAGCTTAGCCCCACCAAGTGCAAAGTCAGAAAGATTGTGGAAGGTCCAAGAAGACCGCAAACAGAGTACAGGCTAGAGAGCCAAAGACTGCAAACCTCATTCACAGGAAAGGATCTTATGGTGAATATAAAAATGAGCACATCTCTTGAAGCGAACATCAACCAAATAACTTCTGTAGCATATGAGAGCCTGGAAAACCTAAGAATAGCTTTTCGACACTTTAGTAAGGAATCGTTCAAGACTGTACACTGTGTACGTCAGGCCCATACTGGAGTATGCAGCACCAGTGTGGAACCCCACAACCGGTCAAGCACATCAAAAACTTAGAGAAAGTGCAGAGGTTTGCAACAAGACTAGTCTCGGAGCTAATGGGTATGTCCTACGAGGAAAGGTTAAGAGAAATCCACCTGACGACACTGGAGGACAGAAGAAAGAGAATGGGACATAACGGCATATAAAATACTGAGAGGAATTGACAAGGTGGAGAGGGACAAGATGTTTCAAAGATGCGACACCTTAACAAAGGGTCACATCTGGAAGTTGAAGACTCAGATGAGTTACAGGGATGTTAGGAAGCATCCTTTAGTCATAGAATTGTCAGGAAGTAGAACAATCTGAAGAGTGATGTGGTGGAGGCAGGATCCATACATAGCTTTAAGAAGAAGTATGATGAAGTTTATGGAGTAAGGAGTGAGTGGAGCTAGTAGCGACCAGCGGAGAGGCGGGCCAGTAGCTGTGAATCGACCCTTGCAACCATAAATAGGTGAGTACACACACACACACACACATATACACACACACACAGCGGAAAGGGTGACCGAGTAGCAGCCAGGTGAAGAGGCGGGGCAAGGAGCTGTGAATCGACCCCCACAACCACAACTGAGTACAACTAGGTGAGTAAACACACACACACACACACACACATCCTCCCACCGGAGCTGTGTAATATCTACGTGTTTAACGCTCCTCCTCATAATAATAATAATAATAATAATAATAATAATAATAATAATAATAATAATAATAATAATCATCATTGTAACTGTTGCCTCTCGTTATATCTGTTGCAGGTATTAAGAAGTCTTTATCAAGTGCTTCCATGACTATATATATAGTTATCATGTCTTCTCTTTTCTTGCTATCAGCCAACATGGTCATCTTTAATATTTTCAATCTTTCGTTCATATTGTAAATAAATGGTTCAGAGAACCGACAAGTTCACATTGTTCAACTCCTGAAACCATTTTGTGGCTCTTCTTTGAACATCATCTAACTGATGTGTTTTTCAGGTGTGGACGCCTCACAACCGATGCGTATTCCAATTTTGGCCTAATGTAAGTTAGAACACCTTTCTTAACATTTCACCATTCATATATTTGAAAGCCAGTGAAGCAGATGAGTTTTTCACAGTTTCATTGATGTGATCTTCCGCTGATAATTTAGATCCCTTTCTCTGATACTTTCAATATTGTGTCATACAGTCTGTATTTATGTCGCCTGATTTCACTTTTCCATTACATAACCTTTATTATCTACGTTAAATTTCATCATCCATCTATCACTCTATGTGCTCAATGTATCAAGATCCTCTTGCAAGTATTTACTGTCATTTTCATTATTAATTTTACATAAAGCTGTTGCATTATCTTCAAACATGTTCATATATTTTTTTATTTCTTCTGGTAAATTATTTATATAAATTAGAAACACTACTGGGGCAAGTACAGAACCTTGTGGCACCCCACCTGTGACACCAACCCATGCAGACATTTTTCCTCTTTTAATCATTCATATTTTCCTCTCAAAGTCTTTCATACATTGTAATAATTTACCTTTAATTTCTCCTATATTGTGCAGTTACGAAATAAAAATGGAAAGGCAGATGGTATCTTCCTAGATTTTAGGTAGACACCATCTACCTTTCCATTTCTTTCTTCAATAGTTTCCGAAACTCTATCATAATAACATAACAGATTTGATATACTTGATTGTGCAGACCGGAAACCAAACTGGTTACCCGCTTGTATGTTATAATATTCTAAGTATTGAATCCATTTTAATGGCTTTTTCCATTAATTTTACGAAACACTTGCCAACTAAATCAGTCTATAGTTTAAAGTCTTTTATAAATATAGGTACACTATGTGTCATCTTACATTTGTCTGCTAATTTACTTCCTTGTAGTGAAATCTTGAAAATTTTCCCAAGTGGATAACATAACTAATGTGCACACTCTTTCAATACCCAATGTGGTGTGTCATCTGGTCCTTCAGCTTGTTAGTATCCTGCAACAGTTTCTTTACTTCATTAGAGTTAATTCAGCTTGTTTGGGATTAAAATCTTCTACATAAAAAAATACTTTATTTTATGAACTCTCTCTGAAACTTGTTATTTAATGCTTCACAGATTTTTTCTTCTACCTCAGTGATTTTTGACATTATTTATTGTTAGTAGTTTGTCTTTAACATTTAGTTAACTTTTTACTAACCTAAATTAAAGATTTGGCTCTATTTTCTTCTTGTGTAATATTTCTTGTTCAAAATTTCTTTCTTCCTGTCTTCTTACACTTAAATATCATCTAACCTATAAGAATCTCTGATGAGTCTCTTCACTGGCTTGATTCCTACAGCTTTTTTTCTATAGGTGTCAAACACCTTCCATTAAACCATTCTTTATTATTCCTTATTATATTCCTGTTTGGAATAAACTATACATGAATAACCCGCACATAGGAGAGAGGAGCTTATGACGACTTTGTAAATGATCCAAGTGAGACCAAAACGTCGTCGTAAGCTCCTCTCTCTCTCTTATGTGAGGGTTATTTGTGTAGTGTTCCAGTCACTGTATTATGCTTTTCTGCTATTTTTGGAATAAACTGTTTGACTCTATTTACATACACACTACAGTCATGTATCGAATGACTTGCAGTTATTCAATATAATCCAAAATATACAGTCCACCCATCACTCTCTGTCTTACCTAACTTTCAATACCTTATCACAGAACGCTAGGAGATTGATTGTGAGTGTATGTATGTGTGTGTGTGTGTGTGTGTGTGTGTGTGTGTGTGTGTGTGTGTGTGTGTGTGTGTGTATGTGTGTGTGTGTGTGTGTGTACTCACCTAGTTGTACTCATCTAGTTGTGGTTGCAGGGGTCGAGTCACAGTTCCTGGCCCCGCCTCTTCACTGGCTGCAACTAGGTCACTCTTCCTGCTCCATGAGCTATATCATACTTCTTCTTAAAGCTATGTATGGATTCTGCCTCTACTACATCAATTCCCAAACTATTCCACTTCCTTACAACTCTGTGACTGAAAAAATATTTCCTAACATCCCTGTGATTCATCCGAGTCTTCATCTTCCAACTGTGACCACTTGTTTCTGTGTCCCATCTCTGGAACATCCAGTCTATGTCTACCTTGTTGATTCCTCTCAGTATTTTATAAGCGTTATCATATCCTCCCTATCTCTCCTGTCTTCCAGTGTCGTCAGATCAATCTCCCTTAACCTCTCCTCGTAGGACATACCCATTAGCTCCAGGACTAGTCTTGTTGCAAACCTTTGCACTTTCTCTAGCTTCCATACATGCTTGGCTAGGTGTGGGTTCCAGACTGGTGCTGCATACTCCAATATGGGCCTAACGTACACAGTGTACAGGGTTCTGAATGACTCATTATTAAGATGTCGGAATGCTGTCCTTAGGTTTGTTAGGCGCCCGTATGCTGCAGCAGTTATTTGGTTGATGTGCGCCTCCGGAGATGTGCCTGGTGTTATACTCACCCCAAGATCCTTTTCTTGAGTGAGGTTTGTAATCTCTAGCCCCCTAGAGTGTACTCCATCTGCGGTCTTTGCCCTTCCCCAATCTTCATGACTGTGTCAAATGTATTTGGTGGGGTTGAACCATGCCTGCAGCCTCTCCAGATCCCTTTGTAATTCTGCTTGGTCCTCGTCCGATTGAATTCTTCTCATGGACTTCGCATCATTTGCAAACAGGGACGCTTTGGAGTCTATTCCTCCCGTCATGTCGTTCACAAATACCAGAAACAGCACCGGTCCTAAGACTGACCCCTGTGGAATCCCGCTCGTTAGAGGTGCCCACTCTGACACTTCACCACGCACCATTACTCGCTGTTGTCTTCCTGACAGGTATTCGCAGATCCATTGTAGTGCCTTCCCTGCTATCCCTGCCTGGTCCTCCAGCTTTTCCACTAATCTCTTGTGTAGAACTGTGTCAAATGCTTTCTTACAGTCCAAGAAAATGCAATCTACCCATCTCTCTCTCTCTCTCTCTTTTGACTTACTGCTGTCACCCTGTCAGGATTTCCCATCCCTGAACCTGTGCTGGCTGTCGTTGATAAGCTCGTTCCTTTCTAGGTGCTCCATCACTCTTCTCGGGTGTGCGGGCGTGTGTGTGTGTACTCACCTAATTCACCTAATTGTGGCTGCAGGGGTCGAGACTCAGCTCCTGGCCCCGCCTCTTCACCGAGTGCTACTAGGGCCTCTCTCCCTGCTCCATGAGCTTAATCATACCTCATCTTAAAGCTATGTATGGTTCCTGCCTCCACTACCTCACTTGCTAGGCTATTCCAATTCCTGACTACTCTATGATTGAATAAAAAAAATCCTAACATCCCTTTGACTCATCTGGGTTTTCAACTTCCAATTGTGACCCCTTGTTTCTGTGTCCCAACTCTGGAACATCCTGTCTTTGTCCACCTTGTCTATTCCACACAGTATTTTGTATGTCGTTATCATGTCTCCCCTAACCCTCCTGTCCTCCAGTGTCGTCAGGCCGAGTTCCCTTAAGCTTTCGTCGTAGGACATTTCCCTTAGCTCTGAAGCTAACCATGTCGCAAACCTAGGCACTTTCTCTAATTTCTTGACGTGCTTGATCAAGTGTGGGTTCCAAACTGATACTGCATAGTCCAGTATGGGCCTGACGTACACGGTGTACAGTGTCTTGAACGATTCCTAAGATATCGGAACGCTGTTCTCAGGTTCGCCAGGCGCCCATATGCTGCAGCAGTTATCTGGTTGATGTGTGCATCCGGAGACGTGCTCGGTGTTATACTCACCCCAAGATCTTTCTCCTTGAGCGAGGTTTGCAGTCTTTGGCCACCTAGCCTATACTCTGTCTGCAGTCTTCTGTGCCCTTCCCCGATCTTCATGACTTTGCATTTGGCGGGGTCAGATTCGAGAAGCCAGTTGCTGGACCAGGTGTCCAGTCTGTCCAGGTCTCTTTGAAGTTCTGCCTGATCCTCATCTGATTTAATTCTCCTTATTAACTTCACATCATTTGTGCACAGGGACACTTCTGAGTCTAACCCTTCCATCATGTCATTCACATATACCAAAAATAGCACTGGTCCTAGAACCGACCCCTGTGGGACCCCGCTCGTCATAGGTGCCCACTGTGATACCCCATCATGTACCATGATTCGTTGTTGCCTCCCTGTCAGGTATTCTCTGATCCATTGCAGTGCCCTTCCTGTTATACGCTCCTGATCCTTGAGCTTCTCCACTAATCTATTGTGAGGAACTCTCCAAGAAGATACAATCAACCCACCCCTCTCTCTCGTGACTTACTTCTGTTACTTTATTATAAAACTCCAGAAGGTGTGTGACACAGGATTTGCCTTCCATAAATCCGTGCTGGTTGGCGTTTATTCTCTTGTTCCGTTCCAGGTGCTCCACTACTCTCCTCCTGATAATCTTCTCCATGACTTTGCATACTATACACATCAGTGACACTGGTCTGTAGTTTAGTGCCTCTTTTCTGTTTCCTTTTTTAAAAAGGGAACTACATTTGCTATCTTCCATACCTCAGGTACTTGCCCAGTGTCAAGGGATGTGTTGAAGATTGTGGTTAGTGGCATACACAGCATATCCGCTCCCTCTCTAAGGACCATTGGAGAGATGTTGTCCAGCCCCATTGCCTTTGAGGTATCAATGTCCCTTAGCAGTTTCTTCACCTCCTCCTCAATTGTATGTATGTCATCCAACACTTATTAGTATATTCCTTGCTGGTGTCCCCCTCTGTTCTGTCCTCCCAGAGGCCTTCCTGTCTCCACTGTAAATACTTCCTTAAATCTCATGTTGAGCTCCTCACATACCTCTTGATCGTTTCTTGTGAGTTCCCTGCCTTCTTTCCTCAGCCTGATCACCTGGTCTTTGACAGTTGTCTTCCTCCTAATGTGGCTATACAGCAGTTTCGGATCAGACTTGACTTTCGATGCTATGTCGTTTTCGTACTGTTGCTGGGCCTCCCTCCTTACCTATGCATACTCGTTTCTGGCTCTTCGACCAATCTCTCTATTTTCCTGGGACCTTTGCCTCCTGTGCCTTTTCCATTCTCTGGTGCACTTTGTTTTTGCCTCCCTGCACCTTTGGGTAAACCAAGGACTCGCTTTGATCTTCCCATTATTTCTATTGCCCTTGGGAACAAACCTTTCCTCTGCCTCCTTGCATTTTGTTGCTACATATTCCATCATCTCGTTTACTGACTTCCTACCAGTTCTCTGTCCCACTGAACCTCTTGCAGGAAGTTCCTCATATCTGTGTAGTCCCCCCTTTTATAGTTTGACTTTTCCCATTCAGTTCCTGTTACCCTCTCCACTTGTAACTCTACTATATATTCAAGACTCAGAACCACGTGATCACTGGCTCCAAGGGGCCTCGTGTAAGTGATGTCCTCAATGTCTGAACTGATCAGGGTGAACACAAGGTCCAGTCTTGCTGGTTCATCCTCCCCTGTCTCTCTCTGGTAGTGTCCCTGACATGTTGATGCATGAGCTTTTCCAGTACCACATCCATCATCTTGGATCTCCATGTTTCAGGACCTCCATGTGGCTCCAGGTTTTCCCAATCGATCTCCTTGTGGTTGAAATCGCCCATAACCAGTAACTTTGCTCTGCTCGAGTGAGCTCTTCTTGCAACCTCAGCCAGTGTGTCCACCATCGCTCTGTTGTTTTCTTCGTACTCCTCTCTTGGTCTCCTACATTTCTGTGGTGGGTTATACACACTCCAACAATTACTTTATGTTCCCAAGACTAAACTGTACCTACTATGTAGTCCCTTTCTCCAATCTCGTCCATGCCTTCCATTTCCTCAAATCCCCATCGGTTTTTTATGAGCAGTGCAACCCCTCCTCCCCCTCTACTCCTATCTTTCCTTAGGATCTGATATCCCGGTGGAAAGATTGTGTCTGTTATTGTCTCAGTGAGTTTCGTTTCTGTTACTATGATGTCTGGGGATTTCTCACTGATTCTTTTGTGCCACTCCTCATATTTATTCGTTATTCTGTCTTCGTTCGTGTACCAAACCTTCAGCTTCTTTTCTATCACTGTGGTCCTGGGAGAATATTGGGGTTGGGGAAGTAGGAGCCCTGGTGGGGTCCTATGGGGGGTTGTGGTGTGGGTGGGGTCAGAATGCCCATAGGGGGCAGATGTAGCGGTGAGGTTTGTGATGTGGGGGTTGGTGGCAGAGGGAACAGTGAGGTGTGTTTTGGATTAGATTGCTCAGTTGTGTTGGGGTTGTTGCAGTTGGGGTCCTTCTGCGGGAGTTTCTGCGGGGTGTGTTTGCCCTTCCTCCTGTGTCTGGGTCCTGCTTATCTTCATCATTGCCTTTCGTTCCTCCTTGCATCTCTGTACCCTCTCTTTCAGCGTAGTCCTTTCTTCTTGTGTTCTGTCACGATCAAGGTATACTCTCCGGTACCCCGTTTCATCCCTCAGTCATGCTTTCTCTTGCAGGATCCTGGTTCGAGCTGATTCTTCCTTGAAAATTACTTTGAAAGGCCGTTTCCTTCCCCTCGCAAACCACCCAATTCTCTGAAAATTTGTCACCTGGGTCATATCGCCCTCACCTATTGTTTTCATGCCTTCAATAATTTTTTCTTCCTCCTGTTTTCTTTCATCGAAGGTGTCCCCTTCGGCTTCTTGGAGCCCGTAGACAAAAACTGACCTCTCCCTTTACTGCTACCACTGACTCTCCATGACTTAAGAAATCGTAATGACTCTATGACCGCGGGTTCAATCCCGGCCGGGGGTATGGTTTACTGACTCTCCATTTACATCCTCTGAGGTGTTTTAGTTCCTTCCATTGAAATATTCTTGCCTTCAATCCCTGTCCTTGCTGAAACTTCAATGCTCAGTAAACTGTCTTTCATGATCAGCTGTTCCTTGCTACTGCAGTTGGCTGTTAGAGTCTCTGCATATAACATACCTTTATTGTCTTCAGACCTGTCATTTGATCTTAGTGTGCTCCTCGTCTTTTCCCTGGCCCCAAGTGGGTCTGAAAGGGCCTTTGCATATGACATATCTCCTTTGTTTCTTACCGTCCCCTTGTCTGTGCCTGACATAGAATTTCCTGTTGTTGCATCTGAATTGTCATTTGTTTCTCTAATCTGTTTTAGGTTTTTTAGCTTCTCGTCTAAGCACTGTATCCTAGCTTCTGCTGTTAAAACTTGTAGCTCCCACATCCTGCACTCTTCAGCTATCCTCTCCTCCATTATCTTGCCAAGCTCTTCTATGGGTGGCCCTCTTGGGCCACCCATTTTTTTTTATCACAGAAAGAAGCTTAAGTATTTTACCACAGAGACAGGTTTATGTATTTTCAGGGTGAGTGTGGGAGAGGGGGGAATGGAGAAGACTAGACGAGAGAGAGAGAGAGAATAAGAGGAGGAGAGAGAAAGGGTAGTAAGAGAGAGAGGAGGGAGAGTGGGGGTGAGGGAAAAGACTAGTGGAGAGAGAGAGAAACGAGAGAGAGAGAGAGAGAGAGAGAGAGGAGGGTGAGGGGAAAAGGCTATGAGAGAGAGAAATGCGATGGAGGGGGAGAAAGATAGAAAGAGGGAAAGGGAGAGAGAAGGCTAGAGAGAGATATAGAGAGAGAGGAAGGTGGGGGAAAGGACTATTGGAGTGAGAGAGAAAGAGAGAGGAGGGTGGGGGAAAAGACTATAGAGAGAGAGAGAGAGAGAGAGAGAGAGAGAGAGAGAGAGAGAGAGAGAGAGAGAGAGAGAGAGAGAGGGTGGGGGAAGGGACTATTGGAGTGAGAGAGAACATAAGAACATAAGAAAGAAGGAACACTGCAACAGGCCTACTGACCCATGCGGAGCAGGTCCATGCCCCCCCCCCCGGATTAGCCCAATGACCCCCCCCCCAGATTAGCCCAATGACCCACATAGTCTAGTCACCTTCACTCAAGGATGGAGCACTGTACCAGACCCAGCAGCACAAGCTAGTCAGGTCCAACTCACATCCACCCACACCCACTCATGCATTTATCTAACCTATTTTTAAAACTGCACAACGTTTTAGCCTCAATAACTGTACTTGGGAGTTTGTTCCACTCATCCACAACTCTATTACCAAACCAGTGCTTTCATATATCCTTCCTGAATCTGAATTTTTCCAACTTGAAACCATTACTGCAAGCCCTGTCTTGGCTGGAAATTTTCAGCACGCTATTTACATCCCCTTTATTTATTACTGTTTTCCATTTATACACCTCGATCATATCCCCCCTAATTCTACGGCTTTCGAGAGAGTGCATATTCAGGGCCCTCAGTCTATCCTCATAGGGAAGATTTCTGATACATGGGATCATCTTTGTCATCGTCCTCTGTACGTTTTCCAGAGCATTTATATCCATTCTGTAATACGGTGACCAGAACTGAGCAGCATAGTCTAAATGAGGCCTAACCAAGGATATATAGAGTTGAAGAACAACCTGAGGACTTCTATTATTTATACTTCTAGATATGAAGCCAAGAATTATGTTAACTTTATTGCGAACACTAATGCACTGTTGTCTTGGTTTTAAATTACTGCTAACCAGAACTCCTAAATCCTTTTCGCAATCAGTAGTATTAAGATCTACATTATTTAGTTTATATGTCGCATGGTTATTTACCTGTCCAACATTTAGAACTTTGCATTTGTCAATATTAAACTGCATCCGCCACTTCTCCGACCATTGCATCAGTCTGTTCAAATCATCCTGGAGTGCTCTAATGTCCTCATTAGAATGAATTGGACGGTTTATTTTTGTGTCATCAGCAAATTTGCTTATGTCGCTATTTATTCCCTCATCTATGTCGTTTATGTAAATTGTGAACAACAACGGGCCCAACAGTGACCCCTGAGGAACACCGCTTGTGACGTGCCCTCATTCTGATTTCTCCCCATTTATGCAAACTCTTTGTTGCCTATTTGTCAGCCATGCCTCTACCCAGAAAAAAATTTCTCCTCCTATTCCGTGTGCCTTAAGTTTCCTCAATAGCCTCTGGTGTGGAACTCTATCGAAAGCCTTACTGAAGTCCATATACACAATATCATATTCATTACCATGATCTACCTCCTCAAACACATTAGTGAAAAAAGTTAGTAAATTCGTAAGACAGGAACGCGTAAAACCGTGTTGAGATTCATTAATCAATCTGTGCCTATCAAGATGGCTACGAATTGCTTCGGCAATTATTGATTCCATAAATTTTCCCACTATGGAGGAAAGGCTTATTGATCTGTAGTTCGAAGCCAAGGACCTGTCACCTGCCTTGTAAATAGGTATTACCTTTGCCATTTTCCACTTATCAGGCACTATGCCAGTTTGTAGTGATATGTTAAGAAGATTAGCCAAAGTTATGCTAAGTTCCTCTTTACATTCCTTTAACACCTTGCAAACAGTTCATCAGGGCCTGGGGATTTGTTAGGTTTTAGTTTCTCTATTTGTCTGAGGATCATGTCACTAGTTACTGCAATTGTACATAGTTTATCATCCTGTTCTACATAATCTATTATTTCAGGAATAACGCTAGTATTTTCCTGGGTGAAAACTGAGAGGAAGTAGGTATTGAGGGAGTGAGAGAGAGAGAGAGAGAGAGAGAGGAGGGTGAGGGAAAAGGCTATGAGAGAGAAATGTGAGGGAGGGGGGAGAAAAGATAGAAAGAGGGAGAGGGAGAGAGAAGGCTAGAGAGAGAGATAGAGAGGAGGGTGGGGAAAGGACTATGGGAGAGAGAGAGAGAGAGAGAGAGAGAGAGAGAGAGAGAGGAGGGTGGGGAAAAGGCTGTGGGAGAGAGCGAGAGAGAGAGGGATAACGAGAGAAAGCGGAAAGGACGGTGTGTGTGTGTGTGTGTGTGTGTGTGTAGCTATATTCCACCACTAAGTGCAGTTAGCTGTTGTGTTCTTGCCACCAGTTGTTGCTGGATGCTCACGATTCTTTGTTTTGGTTGGTCGTCGTGTCGTCCGCCACTACGCATCGTTTACCACGCCATATCAACCGCAACAACTCGCGCAATAGAGTGGAAATTACCAAAATTGCTGTACATAAAGGTTTTGCAAACCTTTTCTCTCGTTCCGCCATCCTTCCCCCCCTCCATTCAAGTCTCAGGAGGAAAAATTATCACACTGAGTTGCTGCGCATTCGTCTAGAATACATAAATCAACATCAGACGACAAGGGAAGTCCGTATTTCAGGTTTAATGATGGCAACTACCGTAAGAATTTTGTGAGTGTTAAAGTGATGGGCAATAAAACGATAAGATGAGAAAGAGAGTGCAAGAGTGAGGAAGATGCTGAGTCACTTCACTCTCACTGGTATTAACACTAGAGCCACGACACACAAAAAATGTCATTATTAATATTTGGATAAACGAAGAGAAAAATTATTGAAATATCTGTTACAATACTTGGAAAGGATCTGACCTTAGTATCAACTATTCAGTCATATTTTACTAGTTATATTTTTGAGGTGTTGCATTTATATATTATTGTAACCACGAACGAGTGTTGTTATTGATCAATACCACTCGTTCGTGGTTACAATAATATGTAAGTACTGCTCGTGAAGCTAGTACACCAAACTGGGATGAGAATGAAATTAGCTTAGAAGCTCCCACACCTCCGTATGCCCTCGGATGGCGACCCAACAGCTAGCTCTGTACTGGCTGCGCCATTCTTGTAGGGTTGGGTGGTCCTATGGTTTAAAGCGTCATGTGGGTCTCGCTTACCATGAGGCAGGCCAGTTCAACATGGGTTCGAATCCTTGGCTAGCGCAGTGTTGTTATTGATCAATACCACTCGTTAGTGATTACAATAATATATATATATATATATATATATATATATATATATATATATGTCGTGCCGAATATGTAAAACTGGTCAATTAGCAAGAACTCATTTAAAAATAAGTACTTTCTAAAATTTTCTCTTATACGTTTAAAGATATATTTTTTTCATTAATGTTAATGTAAAAACAATTAATTTTGCACCAAAAGAACCTTAGAAAACTTACCTAACCTTATTATAACAAGAACAATTTATTTTAGCCTAACTTAACTAAATATATTTTAGATTTGTTTACAACAATTTAATAATAAACAAACACAGTGAAATATATTTTTTTCGTCAGGTTCAGAATGATTTTGTCGAAATTATTGCATACACAAATTTTCACTTGTCCTATATGGCAAGATGAGCGTTGCTATTTAAGCCAAGATCGCAAGTTCTGCCTATTCGGCACGATATATATATATATATATATATATATATATATATATATATATATATATATATATATATATATATATATATATATATGTATATATATATATATATATATATATATATATATATATATATATATATATATATATATATATATATATATATGTCGTGCCGAATATGTAAAACTGGTCAACTAGCAAGAACTCATTTAAAATTAAGTCCTTTCTAAAATTTTCTCTGATACGTTTAAAGATATATTTTTTTCATTAATGTTGATGTAAAAATTTATAATTTTGCACCAAAAGGAACTTAGAAAACTTACCTAACCTTATTATAACAAGCGCAATTTATTTTAGCCTAACCCAACTAAATATATTTTAAATTTGTTTACAATAATTTAATACTAAACAAACACAGTGAAATATATTTTTTTCGTTAGGTTCAGAATGATTTTGTCGAAATTATTGCATACACAAATTTTCACTTGTCCTATATGGCAAGATGAACGTTGCTATTTAAGCCAAGATCGCAAGTTCTGCCTATTCGGCACGACATATATATATATATATATATATATATATATATATATATATATATATATATATATATATATATATATATATATATATATATATATATATATATATATATATATATATATATATGTTAATGTAATGAAAAACCTCATGTTAGAGACAATACCGGAGAGAGAGGTGAGGACGATCCAGCGAGACTGGTCCTAGTATTCACCTTCAGTAGCTCGGACATCGATGATATCACGTACGAAAGGTCCCTAGGAGCTAGTGATCATGTGGGTCTGTGCTTTAATTACATAGTTGAGCTACAAGTGGAGAGGGTAGCAGGAATAGGACGGGAAAAACCAAACTACAAAAGGGGGGACTACACAGGCATGAGGAACTTCCTGAAGACGTTGAGTTGGAGAGAGAATTGGCAGGAAAACCAGTAACAGAAATGATGGACTATGTGACAACAAATTGCAAGGAGGCAAAGGAGAGGATTGTTCCCAAAGGAAATAGAAATAACAGGAAGACCAGAACGAGTCCTTTGTTCACCCAAAGGTGTAGGGGGACAAAAGTTAGGTGTGCTAGAGAATGGAAAAGTACAGAAGAGAAAGAGCCAGAAATGAATATGCACAGATAAGAAGGGAGGCTCAGCGACAATACGAAAATGACATAGCATCAAATGCCACATCTGACTCAAAGCTGTTGTATAGCCACATCAGGAGGAAAACAACGGTCAAGGACCAGGTAATCAGGCTGAGGAAGGAAGGTGGGGAGTTCACAAGAAATGACCAAGACGTATGTGAGGTGCTCAACATGATATTTAAAGAAGTATTTACTGTGGAGACAGGAAAGGCTCCGGGAATTCAGAATGGGGAGGTACAACAACAAGTGCTGGATGAAATACACACAACCGAGGAGAAGGTGTAGAAGCTGCTTTGTGAACTTGATACCTCAAAGGCGGTGGGTCCTTAGAGAGGGAGCAAAGATGCTGTGTGTGCCATTAACAAAAATTTTTAACACAGCCACTGAAACTGGGCAACTACCTGAGGTATGGAGATGGCAAATGTAGTCCCAGTTTTTAAGAAAGGAGACAGACACGATGCATTAAACTACACACCTGTGTCACTGACGAGTATGGTATGCAAAGTCATGGAAGATCATCAGGAAGAGAGTGGTGGAGCACCTAGAAAGACAAGCTTATCAACGACAACCAGGACGGTTCCAGGGAAGAAAAATCCTGTGTCACAAACTTTCTGCAGTTTTATGACAAGGTAACAAAAGTAAGACACGAGAGAGAGGGGTGGATAGACTGCATTTTGTTTGACTACAAGAAGGCCATCGACACAGTTCCTCACAAGAGATTAATGCTAAAGCTAGAGGATCAGACATGCATAACAGGAAAGGCACTGCAGTGGATCAAAGAATACCTGACAGGTAGGCAACAACGAGTAATGGTACGTGACAAGGTGTCAGAGTGGGCGCTTGTGACGAGCAGGGTTCCTCAGGGGTCAGTCCTAGGACCTGTGCTGCTTTTGGTATATGTAAATGACATAACGGAAGGGACAGATTCAACAGTGTCCTTGTTTGCAGGTGATGTAAACTTAATGAAGAGTGTGAGGGAAAAGTTCAATAGATAGGAGTAGAGATATAGTAACGATAGTTTCATTGCCGGCTACTAGTTAAGGTAGGGTGAGTCACGCTCCAGTTTTTCCCGCCTTTTCTCCCCCACCCCTAAAGTGATAGTTTGATTGCCGGCTGCTTGTTAACGTAGGGTCAGTCTAGCTCCCGCTATCCTTTCCCCTCCCTCTTCCCCCCCCCTCGAAAGGTGACTTGTGGGGCTCTGGTCAAACAGTAAATCACTCGACTCACAGCTCCCAACACTACTGTAAGTACATGCCTGCCTTGTATTCTAGTGGATTTATTGGTTAAAAGCTTCACTTTTGACCAATAATAAACTTAGTCCTTTCAGCCTTGCAGTGGGTAACCTGTCTATCTTTTCAGCTTGGATGACAGTGAGGGTCACCTGTCAATCAACGAGAAGAAAAGGAGAAGGACTAACGTCCAGAGACTTCCCCATTTTGCATTTAAGTACCTGTGCACCTGTATGAAATTGCAGGACGTAACCCCACATCATTGCAGCGGTAAAGAACCTGCTTTCCTGTCATCGGGATACTACTCACTGGTATACTGTGAAGAACTAGCCAGTGGATGGTCACCAACACCTGCAACCCCCCCCCCTATCATCAGCAACGGCCACGATTTCAACAACAGTGTCACCATCACCAGACACCCCTGTAGATATTAGCGTTGAGTTCAAATGTTATTTTATTCATTTAATTTTTCATTTTTCTTTCAAATAGGATATACCTTTCATGTTTTATTGTTTTATGTTTGATTTAATAAATAATAAAGTGTTTATCTTTGTGAATTATTATTTCTTTTTCTATTCATTAATTTTCCTGAGGAGGAGCCAGCCTTGGTAATACTGTCTGAAGTTGTTACAGGGCTGAGTAAGCCTTCACAAAGAGAATTAAATCGGTCGAGGCTCAGGCAGGACTACAAAGAGACCTGGACAGGCTACAAGCCTGGTCAAGCAGCTGGCTCCTTGAATTTAACCCTGCTAAATGCAAAGCCATGAAGATCAGGGAAGGGCAAAGAAGACGGAGTATAGTCTAGGTGGCCAAAGACTGCAAATCTCACACAAGGAAAAAGATTTTGGGGGGAGTATAATACCGGGCACATCTCATGAGGCGCACATCAATCAGATAACTGCTGCAGCATTCGGGCGTCTGGCAAACCTAAGGATAGCGTTCCGATACCTCAGTAAGGAATCGTTCAAGACTCTGTACACCATATACGTCAGGCCTATATTGGAGTATGCAGCACCAGTTTGGAATCCATACCTGCTCAAGCACGTCAAGAAATTAGGGAAAGTGCAAAGGTTCACAACGAGACCAGTCCCAGAGGTAAGTGGATTGTCCTACGAAGAAAGGTTAAGGGAAATCGGTCTGTTGACACTGGAGGACAGGAGGGTCAAGGGAGACATGATAACGGCATACAAAATACTGCGAGGAATTGACAAGGTGGATAAAGACAGGATGTTCCAGAGATGTGACACAGAAACAAGGGGTCACAACTGGAAGTTGAAGACTCCTATAAGTCAAAGGACGTAAGGAAGTATTTCTTCAGTCATAGAGTTGTCAGGAAGTGGAATAGCCTAGAAAGTGACGAGGTGGAGGCAAGAACCATACATAGTTTTAAGACGAGGTTTGATAAAGCTCATGGAGCAAGGAGAGAGAGGACCAACATAATCAATAACGAGGCTGGGTCAGGAGCTATGACTCGACCACTGCAACCACAAATAGGTGAGTACACACACAGACACAGAAGAGGTATGATAAAGCTCATGGAGCAGGAAGAATGAACTAGTAGCAGCCAGTGAAGAGGCTGGGCCAGGAGCTGTGACTCGACCCCTGCAACCACAACTGAGTACAACTAGGTGAGTACACACACATACACACACCTTTAAGCACAATTAGGTGAGAACACATTCACACACACACATACACACACAGTTCCACGTACATGAAGCTGGGAGGCCCAACGGGAAGGAACGAGATACAATTTACGCTAAAGCCATATCAGCCTACCAAGCAGGGTCAAGGAGTGAAGGGGGAGAGCAGCTGGGTGCAGATGGAGAGGGTGGTAGGTCAAATGCTGAGGCACAACCATGCTACCAAGAGCTACAGGGAAAAAAAAGGGAGAAAATGGCCATGTACAGACAGGAGCCAGTCACAGAGGGAAAGGCAATGGGAGGAGGAGAGGGCAAAGTCAGTGTTTATTGATGGGCTTCAGGAGAGCGAGGGAAGGACACACACTGAAAGACGAGACGCAGAAAGAAAGGAGATTGGGAACATCATCACAGAAATAGGTGAAGAGGCCATGTCTGAGATTGTGTATTTTCAGAGAATAGGGGGGTACTTGAAAGGGAGAAAACGACCGATCAAGCTGATTTTCAGGACAGAAACAGTGCAGAACAGGATCCTCCAAGAGAAACCACGGCTGAAGTACTCGGCAGAATACAAGATGGTGGTCCTATACTGAGACAGAACACAAACAAAACGACAGCAGCTTAGGGAGAGGACACAAAAGCGAAAGGAGCTAGGAAGAGAGACAAGGACAGAATCAGCAGAGGACAACCAGACAGGACAGAGCAACAAGAGCAAGCACACACAGAACCATCCCCAGAAACCCACAACCAATCACACTATCCCAACACAGACCACAATCCACACTCACAGCTCTTACCCAACACTCAGCTACAGAATCCCACAGTACACTAAAGGGTCCCCCATCCTCACAGGCCCCCCAAAACAGAGTGTTGGAGAGGAAATTGAAGGTATGGTACACAAACGCTGATGGAATAAGAAATAGGTGGGAGGAGTGGCACGAAAGAGTCAAAGAGGCATCACTGGACATCATAGCTCTTACAGAAATCAAGCTCACAGGTATGATAACAGATGCCATCTTTCGAATGGAATATCAGATCCTGAGGAAATACAGAGGGCACAGGTGGGGGAGGAGGAGTGACACTGCTGATCAAAAACCGATGGAATTTTGATGAGCTGGAAAGAGTTGACAGCGGAGAAGTAAGAGATTACATAGTAGCAACGCTTCAGTCTTGAGGTCCCAAAGTGGTAATTGCAGTGATGTATAACCCACCACAGAACAACAGGAGGCCAAGGCAAAAGTATGATGAGAGTAACAGAGCGATGGTTGACACATTGGCTGCAGTGGCCAGAAGGGCTCATGCGAGCAGGGCAAAGCTACTGATCATGGGTGACTTAAACCAAAAGGAAATCGATTACGAGGACTTGGAGCCACATGGGGGCCAAGAAACGTGGAAGGCTAAGATGATGGAGGTGGTACTGGAAAACCTCACGTACCAACACGTAAGGGACACTACCAGAGAGAGAGGAGAGGATGGACCAGCGAGACTGGACCTAGTATTCACCTTGAGTAGTGCAGTGTTGAGGATATCACATATGAAAGACCCCTTGGGGCCAGCTATGAATACATAGTAGAGTTACAAGTGGAAGGGGAAGCAGGAAGGGCCGGACGAATGAAGCCAAACTACAAGAAAGGGAACTATGCAGGAATGAGAAACTTCCTGAGCGGGGTTCAGTGGGACAGAGAACTGGCAGGGAAGTCAGTAAACGAGATGATAAATATGTAACAACAATATGCAAGGAAGCTGAGGAGAGGTTTGTACCAAAGGGTAATAAGAATAATGAAGAAGCCAGGAGGAGCCTATGGTTCACTCAAAGGTGCAGGGAGGCAAAAACCAAGTGTGCTAAGGAATGGAATAAATAAAGAAGGCAAAGGACCCAGGAGAATAAGGACAGCAGTCGTAGAGCCAGAAATGAATATGCACAGGTAAGAAGGGAGGCCCAACGACAATATGAAAACGACATAGCAGCGAAAGCCAAATCTGACCCGAAGCTGTTATACAGCCACATCAGGAGGAAAACAACAGTCAAGGACCAGGTAATCATGCTAAGGAAGGAAGAAGGAGAGATGACAAGAAATGACCGTGAAATATGTGAGGAACTTGTTACAAAAAACGCGATTCTAAAAGCTTAGAGATCTCCAGTGAATACTAGAAAGGACTGCCCTTCTAGCATCCAGCCTGTCACTGGGTTTTTGTAACAATTAGTAAGTATCCTTGTCCAATTATCCATTATAATTCAATAAGAATTATTAGTGCTTCAGGATTACAACTAGTAGGCTACTAACTAGAGAAATTAAAATTTAATGAATTTATTAATCATTAAGTTGTCTAGGCGTATATCAAATTAAATTAAATCAATATCAACAAAATAAGAATAATCACTTCTCTCGTACACAGTATTATTGTGCTGAAAGCACATATCACATTTATAATTCTTAAGTACCATCTGGTACATTAACATTTAATAAGATATTACAAATATGTACAAGTAAGTTTGTGTGTATGTGTGTAAGTGCTCTAAGTAGTTCGTTATGTCTCATGACTCGACTAGACTTAAACAAGTGACTGACAAAGTCCTCTCATAAACTAACTTCTTGACCAACTGGCAATCAGAACAGTCTGCTTGAACAATAAAAAGAACACTATCCCAATAGCAATATAACAAGCAAAAGTGACACAGAATCAGGAACAAGGAGATAATATAACGACACTAAGTAGGGACCATCTGCAGATCCTCCACAAAAGTCACAAAATCCCATACTACTGAATCTAAGTTCAGTATAAGAAAATCCCCACTGTGACAGTACACAGATACCAGTACAAATTAGGTCAGAAGCTACAGCTCAGGACCTGAGTTGCTCAGAGTGTCTAGGCGACACACAACCTCAGTACAACGTCGAAAACCACTAAGTCTATACAATGTTCTGTGAACAGTCTCTCCAGAACTAAAAATAATAATAAGACAGAGACGATCTTCCAACAAGGGCCAATAAGGAAGAGTTAGGCACTTGTCAGGAATATGTCCAACCACCTAGTCTAGACGAGACTGAATACTTCAGGCGAGGTGTGAACCCCCCCCCCTCGATCACGTGATAGCTCCGTGGACAGTTGCTGCCCAGCAACAACGAGAAACCGGCAGAGTAACGAGCCACCAGCGATAATTACAGTAGTTAGACAATCAAGACTTGAACTATGAGCACATGATATATGTGTTACATCCTACCTAACAAAAGTAACTAAGTCAAATAATAATATAAAGCAATATATTTACGATTTAGCTATTATCGCAAATATAAGCAATATAAAATTATATGAAAAGGTAATATACATTATATACATATAATATACATCATATACATTGTGACCTATTCAGGGGTTGCAACAGAACTCAACATGAGATTCAAAGAAGTGTTCACAGAGGAGACAGAAGGGGCTCCAGGAAGACGGAGAGGTGGGGTACACCACCAAGTATTGGACACAATACATACAACCGAGGAAGAAGTGGAGAGGCTGCTGATTGAGCTAGATACCTCAAAGGCAATGGGGCCAGATAACATCTCTCCATGGGTCCTGAGAGAGGGAGTAGAGGCACTATGTTTACTCTTAACAACAATATTCAACACATCTATCAATACAGACAGATTACCTGAGGTGTGGAAGACAGCAAATGTAATCCCAATTTTTAGAAAAGGAGACAGACATGAAGCATTAAACTACAGACCAGTGTCACTGACGTGTATAGTATGCAAGATCATGGAGAAAATTATCAGGAGAAGAGTGGTGGAGCACATAGAAAGGAATGAACTCATCAACGACAGCCAACACAGTTTCAGGGATGGGAAATCCTGCATCACAAACCTACTGGAGTTTTATGACAGGGTAACAGCAGTCAGACAAGAGAGAGAGGGGTGGGTAGATTACATTTTCTTAGACTGTACGAAGGCGTTTGACACGGTTCCACACAAGAGATTAGTGCAGAAGCTGTATCAGTGAATACCTGTCAGGAAGACAACAGCGAGTCATGGTACGTAGCGAGGTGTCAGAGTGGGCGCCTATAATGAGCGGGGTGCCACAGGGATCAGTCCTAGGACCGCTGCTGTTTCTGGCATTTGTGAACGACATGACTAAAGAAATAGACTCCGAAGTGTCCCTGTTTGCAGATGATGTGAAGCTGATGAGAAGAATTCAATCGTACAAGGACCAGGCAGAACTACAGAGGGATCTGGACAGACTGCAGGCCTGGTCAAGCAAATGGCTCCTGGAGTTCAACCTCACCAAGTGCAAGGTCATGAACATTGAGAAGGGCAAAGAAGACTACAGACGGAGTACAGTCTAGGGGGCCAGAGCCTACAAACTTCACTCAAGGAAAAGGATTTTGGTGTGAGTATAACACCGGGCACACCTCATGAGGCTTGTAGATGAATGGTTCAGAGAACCGACACGTCGATAAATTAGACACATGTGCAACTCTTGGGTATCTTTATTGAGGAAACGTTTCGCCACACAGTGGCTTCATCAGTCCATACAAAGGACTGATGAAGTCACTGTGTGGCGAAACGTTTCCTCAATAAAGATTCCCAAGAGTTGCACATGTGTCTAATTTATCCACCTTCTGAGGCACACATCAACCAAATAACTGCTGCAGCATACGGGCGCCTGGCAAACCTAAGGACAGCATTCCGATATCTAAATAAGGAGTCATTCAGGACCCTGTACACTGTGTACGTTAGGCCCATATTGGAATATGCAGCGCCAGTTCGGAACCCTCACCTAACCAAGCATGTAAGGAAACTAGAGAAAGTGGAAAGGTTTGTAACTGGAAGACATGAGATATAGGGGGGATATGATAACGACATATAAAATACTGAGAGGTATAGACAAGGTGAACAGAGACAGAATGTTCCAGAGATGGGACACAACAACGAGGGGTCACAGTTGGAAGTCGAAGACTCAGATGAATCACAGGGATGTTAGGAAGTATTTCTTCAGTCACAGAGTTGTCAGGAAGTGGAATAGCCTGGGTAGTGATGTAGTGGAGGCAGGATCCATACATAGCTTTAAGAAGAGGTATGATCAAGCTCACGGAGCAGGAAGAGTGACCGGGTAGCGGCCAGTTGAAGAGGCGGGGCCTGGAGCTGTGAATCGACCCCCACAATCATACCAAGGTGAGTACAAATAGGTGAGTACACACACAAACACACATTCTTATGCCTATCTCATTATGGTGGCTATAATTCTTATCTAGGTAAGTAACAAGGAAGGTAGATTCAGCTCTGCTAGTAGACGACTCTTGTCCAAGGGGTGGGTGGGGGAGTGATAGAGGTTCGTGATCCAAGGTCCAAGAGGAGGTTGGGTGGGGGGAGGTTCTTCATATAAGATTCAGTAGGAAGAAGGGTGGTGGAAGGTCTTGATCCAAGGTTCAGATGGTGAGTGGGAAGTGGAATCTTGATCCAAGGTTCAGGAAGTGGGTGGGTGATAGATGGATTTGATTCAACACTCTGGAAGGAAGGTTCAGGAGGAAGGTGGGTGGTGGAGGAACTTGATACAAGGTTCAAGAGGAAGGTGGAGGGACTCGATCCAAGGTCCAAGAGGAGGTTGGGTGGGGGGAGGTTCTTCATATAAGATTCAGTAGGAAGAAGGGTGGTGGAAGGTCTTGATCCAAGGTTCAGATGGTGAGTGGGAAGTGGAATCTTGATCCAAGGTTCAGGAAGTGGGTGGGTGATGGATGAATTTGATTCAACGTTCTGGAAGGTAGGTGGTAGATTGACTTGATACAAGGTTCAAGAGGAAGGTGGGTGATGGAGGAACTTGATATAACGTTCAAGAGGAAGGTGGGTGGTGGAGGAACTTGATACAAGGTTCAAGAGGAAGGTGGGTGGTGGAGGAACTTGATACAAGGTTCAAGAGGAAGGTGGAGGGACTCGATACAAGGTTCAAGAGGAAGGCGGGTAGTGAAGGAACTGGTTTGTGGACGTCCAAGATGGGCGCTTCAAGAAGCGGAAGGTTAAAACAGGACTTTTAGGTCGTCTAAGGGTTGTCTTCAAGCCTTGAGTCCAGACTGCTGTCAACAGAATTGTGGGGGATTTAAACACAGCTGTGAGTTTACCTACGCTAATAAAAACCTCTGAAACAATTCTCGAGCGTTAGGAATTGTGGGAAATAACATTGTAACACTGGGCTGTTATGGTAAAATAAACATTGCCGGACTTGGCAAGCTGACTGCATCTAGACAACACTGTCCAGGGGTCAGCTGACAGCTAGCTCGTTCATCCACCTGGCGCAGCTAAGTTGCACAGGGAATAAACAGAAGTATTCACAGTACTAGCAAGGTAAAAAAAGAACTGTAAGCACTGGATGATATTACAATTATTACAGACCAAGTTGACATGACTGATATAGTATATGGATAGCCGGTGGGCAACTTAGATGAATCTTGTTCCCCAGGACGCGACCCACAAGAGTCAGCTAACACCCAGGTTACCTACTTACTGCTATGTGAACAGGGACAGCAGGTGTAAGGAAACATGCTCAACGTTTCCCCAGTGGCAGGAACAATTTCAGATGATCGGTAAGTAAGCTGAGGACGCTATCATCCAAGCCACGACGTCGTGCTTGGGACTGGCTTGGGGCTGGCTTTGTCAAAGACGAGCAGAAATTAACATTGAAAATAACTGAACAGAGAGTAGCATGAAAGGAGGGTGTGTATAATCAACTATTTCTGGTTGCAGAGGGTCGAGTCTTAGCTCCTGGCCGTGTTTGTGTGTGTGTGTGTGTGTGTGTGAGGCAGCAAGGAGGCTGTTTTCTGAAGTTTGTGTCCGCTCTTCGAGGGCTGGAACTTCTGGTGATAATAACACAGAAAACACACTGAAACTTCACTTCTGGCTATCACAGCTAGCAGGTTCACTGTACCACAGGTAGCAGGTTCACTGTACCACAGCTAGCACGTGCACTGTGCCACAGCTAGCAGGTTCACTATACTACAGCTAGCAGGTTCACTGTAACACAGCTAACAGGTGCACTATACCACAGCTACCAAGTTCATTGTACCACAGCTAGCATGTCCACTGTACCACAGCTAGCAGGTTCACTGTATCACAGGTAGCATATTCACTGTACCACAGATAGCAGGTGCACTGTACCACAGCTAGCAGGTTCACTGTATCACAGGTAGCATATTCACTGTACCACAGATAGCAGGTGCACTGTACCACAGCTAGCAGGTTCACTGTACCACAGGTAGCATATTCACTGTACCACAGATAGCAGGTGCACTGTACCACAGATAGCAGGTTCACTGTAACACAGCTAGCAGATGCACTGTACCACAGATAGCAGGTTCACTGTAACACAGCTAGCAGGTTCACTGTATCACAGGTAGCATGTTCACTGTATCAGAGTTAGCAGGTTCACTGTACCAGAGTTAGCAGGTGCACTGTACCACAGCTAGCAGGTTCACTATACTACAGCTAGCAGGTTCACTGTACCAGAGTTAGCAGGTGCACTGTACCACAGCTAGCAGGTTCACTATACTACAGCTAGCAGGTTCACTGTAACACAGCTAACAGGTGCACTATACCACAGCTACCAAGTTCATTGTACCACAGCTAGCATGTCCACTGTACCACAGCCAGCAGGCTCACTGTACCACAGCTAGCAGATTCACTGTACCACAGCTAGAAGGTTCACTGTATCACATTAAGCAGGTTCACTGTACTACAGATACCAGGTTCATTGTATTACAGCTAGCAGGTTCACTGTAGCACAACTAGCAGGTTCACTGTACCAGAGCTAGCAGGTTTACTGTACCACAAGCAGGTTCACTGTACCACAGCTAGCAGGTTCACTGTACCAGAGGTAGCAGGTTCACTGTACCAGAGGTAGCAGGTTCACTGTACTGAAGCTAGCAGGTTCATTGTAGCACAACTAGCAGGTTCACTGTACCAGAGCCAGCAGGTTCTCTGTACCACAGCTAGCAGGTTCACTGTACCAGAGGTAGCAGGTTCACTGTACGAGAGCCAGCAGGAGCACTGTACCACAGCTAGCATGCTCACTGCACCACAGCTAGCAGGTTCATTGTACCACAGCTAGCATGTTCACTGTACCACAGGTAGCAGGTTCACTGTACTACAGCTAGCATGTTCACTGTACCGCAGCTAGCAGGTTCACTGTACCACAGCTAGCATGTTCACTGTACTACAGGTAGCAGGTTCACTGTACCACAGCTAGCATATTCACTGTACCACAGGTATCAGGTTCACTGTACCACAGGTAGCAGGTTCACTGTACTACAGCTAGCATGTTCACTGTACCACAGCTAGCATGTTCACTGTGCCACAGGTAGCACGTTCACTGTACTACAGGTAGCATGTTCACTGTACTACAGCTAGCATGTTCACTGTACTACAGCTAGCATGTTCACTGTACCGCAGTTAGCAGGTTCACTGTACCACAGCTAGCATGTTCACTGTACCACAGGTAGCACGTTCACTGTACTACAGCTAGCATGTTCACTGAACTACAGCTAGCATGTTCACTGTACCACAGCTAGCATGTTCACTGTGCCACAGCTAGCACGTTCACTGTACTACAGCTAGCATGTTCACTGCACTACAGCTAGCATGTTCACTGTACCGCAGGTAGCATGTTCACTGTACCACAGGTAGCACGTTCACTGTACCACAGGTAGCACGTTCACTGCAGGTGGCGGTAGAAACCTTAAAACGACTCACAGGCTGATGGAGGCTGTTCACTGGTGATTGCGTTGGTGCGCAGGTGCAGACGTTGTTGCGGAGGCGCAGACGTTGGTGCGGAGGTGCAGACGTTGGTGAGCAGGTGCAGACGTTGGTGCGGAGGTGCAGACGTTGGTGCGCAGGTGCAGACGTTGGTGCGGAGGTGCAGACGTTGGTGCGCAGGTGCAGACGTTTGTGCGCAGGTGCAGACGTTGGTGCGCATGCACACACGTTAATGTCAACACGAAAAAAACTCTCACATGTCATGAAGTGTAGGTAGACTGCTGAAAAATCTTTGACCCAACATATAACAGGATCTTTATCCAAGGTTCAGGAGGAAGGTGAGTGTTGGAAGCTTGATCCAAGTTTCAGGAGGAGGATGGGTGTTGGAAGCTTAATCCAAGGTTCAGAAAGAGGATGGGTGTTGGAAGCTTGATCCAAGGTTTAGAAGAAGGATGGGTGTTGGAATCTTGATCCAAGGGAAGCTTGATCCAAGGTTTAGAAGAAGGATGGGTGTTGGAATCTTGATCCAAGGTTCAGGAGGAGGATGGGTGTTGGAAGCTTGATCCAAGGTTTAGAAGAAGGATGGGTGTTGGAATCTTGATCCAAGGTTCAGGAGGAGGATGGGTGTTGGAAGCTTGATCCAAGGTTTAGAATGAGGATGTGTCTTAGAAGCTTGATCCAAGGTTCAGAAGGAGGATGTGTCTTAGAAGCTTGATCCAAGGCTCAGAAGGAGGATGTGTCTTAGAAGCTTGATCCAAGGTTCAGGAGGAGGATGGGTGTTGGAAGCTTGATCCAAGGTTCAGAAGGAGGATGTGTCTTAGAAGCTTTATCCAAGGTTCAGGAGGAGGATGGGTGTTGGAAACTTGATCCAAGGTTCAGGAGGAGGATGGGTATTGGAAGCTTGTTCCAAGGTTCAGGAGGAGGATTGGTTTTGGAAGCTTGATCCAAGGTTCAGGAGGAGGATGAGTGTTGGAAGCTTGATCCAAGGTTCAGGAGGAGGATGGGTGTTGGAAGCTTGATCCAAGGTTTAGAATGAGGATGTGTCTTAGAAGCTTGATCCAAGGTTCAGAAGGAGGATGTGTCTTAGAAGCTTGATCCAAGGCTCAGAAGGAGGATGTGTCTTAGAAGCTTGATCCAAGGTTCAGGAGGAGGATGGGTGTTGGAAGCTTGATCCAAGGTTCTGAAGGAGGATGTGTCTTAGAAGCTTTATCCAAGGTTCAGGAGGAGGATGGGTGTTGGAAACTTGATCCAAGGTTCAGGAGGAGGATGGGTATTGGAAGCTTGATCCAAGGTTCAGGAGGAGGATGGGAGGTTTGGATAAACGGAAAAAGAGAAACCTGTCAAGAAAAGTAATCTTGTTTCTTTTTCACTGTGACGTTCAGTTTCTTGACTCACAAAATTTCCAGTGTTGGCAGCACCTCCCTCTTCTCACATGCTAAACAGATATTCTTCTCTTCCAAACTCTCTTCTGTGAAATCTCTTCTTTACCTTCCTTATATTTTCAGTCTTCTAAATCTTAACACCCTTCCGTCCTTATATATATACTCATAATAATAATAATAATAATAATAATAATAATAATAATAATAATAATAATAATAATAATAATAATAATCTTTATTTCTACAAGTACATGATACAAGCCTAGCTGACATCAGTTATATACTATACAGAAAGCTCCTTGTTATGCAGAGCATTTCGAACAAATTAGGTTAATTTGGCCTTCAGGATGCGACCCACACCAATCGGCTAACACACAGGTACCTATTTACTGCTAGGTGAACATGGTCAGCAGGTGTCTTAAGGAAATATACCCCTGACGTCTCCACACGTAACGGCGATCGAACCTCAGACCTCAGTGTGCTAGCTGAGTGAGCTAGCAACCGTGCTAAGGGACATCAAGCTTGCTTTTCTCCATACTAATACCCTTCGTAGTAATCCAGTTCATATATTGTGGCATGCAAAGAGTACGTAACCTTTATTCGGCGCATCTACACACCCTCATTTACAGGCTATCTCCCCCTGCCAGCGAACCATGGGCTAAGGGTTGACGATGGGGCCCCGTCGTTCAATCAGTACCCAGGTTCCAGCCAATGAGAAGATAGTTTTGGCAATTGCAGAGGTGATGTGGGTACCACTCACCTGTCTGCCCTTGTCATTCCCATTCTAGAGCTGGTTGAAACACGGTCTGCTCTCTAGTGGCTTCTATTCTGCCTTGCTTTCCGTGGAGTGCACTAATGCCTATTGTTGTACATAGTGTATATAGTGTACATACTTCTGTTCTAAATTGGTGAAGGATAATATAAGTCAAAAGTTTTCCTGCTGTGTTTATTTTGCTTCCTTTACACCCAGGATAACAGGCCTTTGGGACTCCTGGGTTGTAATATATATCCTGAAATAAAAGCAGTTCCGAACTAAGAAGGACGGCAACGTAACAACGAGGCACGAACTCTCCCAGCTCAATTAGATCTCGGTTCCTGAGGAAAATACCAGGTTAAGGTATACATCGTAAAACCTCCGAGGCGCTTCACATGCCGGAGGTACAACACCTCAGTGCTCGAAGTCAAGTTAAGGAAAAGTGAACCGTCAGCAGCGGATCTCATCCGACTAAGGGCTGTTGGGATAAACTAAAGTGGTCTGAGACTTCGGAACTTCGGTATCCGAACTGCGGCAAGAAGCATCATGCCTAGAACCTGCATTACCCAGAGAGGCTCCATCGGGTCAGGGCAGCATGGAAAACCCCGGTTGTCCAGCTTCCAACATCGAGCAGAGCACTCACCACTGAGCAGCAACCTTGTCCAAAGGAGACTATAGGAAATAACAACAATGTCATGCCCTTACCCAGCCAACAGGCTGCATGCCACAAAAATAGATTACCGCCAACGCGTTTACCCCAACACCACAACCACCACCAGTTAAGAGCGTCCTAGTCTGAGGAAACAGTGCATGCCATGCCGTATTACTCCTGAGCCGTCAAATAATGTGTACACCCATGTCCTTTACCGAGGTCATACGCAACCTATGCACAATGGACAAAACAGCATCCGTGCCTTTATTAGCAAATGTACTCGACCATCCAACAGAGCCAAAAGACAATCATAGGCCGCTTGATAGCCTCAGTTCACTGTACAGGGAATAAGCGAGACCCTGATCACGACCACAACACAGCTTCTGAATTAAATGGATAACTACCCGACAGGTGAAGATGGCATAGTTATTAACAGCATGTTAACAAAGACATCTCCTTCGAGAGCCTCTTACAGGTAATCTTAGAATAAAACTGTCAGGACGCAGTTCCTGATGAATAAATGAGTCAGTCCAAACATTTCTCGTGACAATGTTGTTAATGGTCCAGATCGGACCATTCAGTCCGATCTGGACCATTAACTAGTCACATAGAAACATGAAGGGAAGTGAGCCAGAATATATACTAGAGAGGGACGGGGATGGTAGTAGCATAATGAGAGGAAGGAATAGGATTTAATAATAATAGCAGTTTACCTGGAGTGATGGTAGAAGTGGAAAAAAAGAATTTAATAGTAGCTGAGGTGGCTATAAATAAAGAAGTCAGGATATGACTGCAGAAGGTTGGTGAAAACAGCTATATGTGCTTCCATAAGTCCTACCATAAGAGAGCGAGGGTTCTGAAGTGTAGTCAAGTTAGGAAGTCTTACTTGGAATTTGGAACTTTGTGCAAGGGGTTGGGATCTGTAAGTATAGAAGACAAGGTCATTGTCAGGACATGAGGCGACTCAAAGATTTTTTTGATCTGATTTACACAGTAAACTTTACTCATTCCAGGTTTGTCAAGAGGCACTACCACATAATGAATGTCTGAATTTTTCTTCACCACCTTCATAGGGCCGATAAATCTTGCCTTTAAGGTTTGACCAGGTACAGGTTCCTTGACCCACACTTTTTCTCTCTTATTAAATGAATAGGGTTTCGATGCCTTGTCATAGCTGTTTCATGTTGTCCTGGCTTCCTTAAGAATGTTCTTGGCCATCTGATGTGCTAGATGTAGTCTTTCTTTGGGATCGAGTGGAGTTTTTGTAGCATCTTCACTCAGCCATTCTTATTTAAGCACTTGCAAAGATTCCTTTGCATTATGATCAAAAATCATTTCGAACCAACTGCACCCTGTAGATTCTTGGATTGTTTCATAGCAAAAAGCAGCAGAAGTAAATATCTGCCCCACTCTGAAGGAAAATTTAGGCAATAAGTACATATTATTATGATTTTTCAAAGTTGGATGGAATCTTTCTAACTCTCCTTGGGATTGAGGATGATAGGCTGAGGAAAGTGTCCGCTTAATACCTAATCGGCTCAACACTTCTCTGAATGTTATAGCAGTAAAATTAATACCCTGATCACTCTGAATAGTCCGTCGAATTCCCACTTGAGATATAAGTCTAATGAGGGCTTTTAAAATTGCCTTATTATTAATATTATGCATGGGCACTGCCTCAGGATGCCTGGTAGATTTATCGAGAATTGTAAAAATATATTGGTTACCTGACTTGGCCTTAGGTAAAGGACCTTCATAGTTTATGATCAGGTCCGCAAAAGCTTCTCCATCAACTGGTATGGGACGAAGTGGCGCAGGTTTGATGTAATGTCCGGGTTTTCCCTCTTGCTGACATTCATGGCTGGACCTGATGTAGCTCTGGATATCCGGCCTTAAACCTGGCCATTCAAAATGTTCACTAATACTGTAAACAGTTTTTTTGACTTCTAAATGTCCCTAAAGATAAATTATAGGCAATCCTTAATACCTGGGACCTAAACTTTTGATGCACAACTAACCTATGAACTGTGGACTTGGACACAACCTTCACCTCCTTACCAGCAGCTTTTCGTTTTAGCAATTCATTTTTAAGAGAATTTTTAACATGAGGCACTGCGTCGGCTTCAGAGACCGCCGACTTGAAATCAGAGGCAAGAGCAACGAAGGGAAGTCCATCGGCCATGGAATCGGGAGCATCTGGCAACCCTGCTACCTAAGAATAGGAAGACTCTACCAGGAAAGTATTTACTCCTAACGAAAATTCTGTGTAGGGGAACTGAAAAGACCGCCCCAACCCCCATGAGCTTCTAACAAAGTGAAAGAATTTAAAGAAGTCTCATTAGAGATTGGGAGTACTTCCTCTCGTAAAACGGAGCAATAGGCGCCTGTATCTCGAAATGTGGTCACTTCTGTTGGAGAATCAGTATCCTTTATTGATATTAGGCTGTTATTATAAAATAGACCATACATGCATCTACTTTGCTCTTGTTCATGGTGATACCTGGTAGGGGAGCAATTTTACCTATAGGTTGCTGAGAGCCGGACTTACTTGACTTATCGCTTGTGGAAGACCATCTTTGGATTTTGAGACAGTCTGAAATAATATAGCCGGGCTTATGGCAGAAGCGGCATGACGCAGGCTCTAGAAACTTTTCTTGTGTACCTTTTTGGTCCTGAGGTGAGTGTCGTCACTAACTCCCGGCTTCTGTTCTTGGACCACCAGCAGAAGTCTTTTTCCGATGGCCTTTATCCATAAAATGCTGATGGGAAGGTACCTTAGTGGACCTCCCACTAAGGTATTGGCTAGCTTTAAAGGTGTCTGCTGAATTTGCAGCTTCCTTGATAATTCTGAGAGCATTATCTTCCAAGAAGACCCTCACCTCCTGACTAACAAATTCAAGGAAATTGTCGTCGAGAATGAATTGCACCAACTCGCTAAAGTTAGTGATGCCACCTGCCTTATTCCACTTGGTAAAAGTCTGACTGGAGCCTAACAAAGTCTACACAAGACTTCCCTTGATTCATGCCTGTTTAAGTAAAAATCTCGTCGGTATTTGGCAGGTATACATTGATATGCACCTAGCACAATTAGAGAAATCTTCCTCACCGAAACCAGAAGTGAATTCCTGTACTCTACCATACAACGCTGTATGAACCACTGCTACATTAGTTTTCAAACTTCTTAAAAAACTGCTCAGTCTCTGACTCAGAAAAATGAGGTACCAACGACACCGATTTCTGAATATTAAAAGTATCGTCACAAGTGCGCCAGTATTGCCTCCTCTCCTCTCCATCATGCTTTTCTTTTGCAAAGGCACGTTGTTCCCTAGTTTACTCAAGTGTAATTTTCACCATTTCAAGAGCCAACTGGGGACTGGGGAAGGTGGGGGTGTTAGACAGACGTTCAGGAATGTGATCAGTACCATTACGAGCAAGGAACCGAAGCGAGGAGCGGAGACTTGTGCGAGCTCCCGAAGTAGCCGAGACACCAGACTAAAACGCCATACTGAATGACTGGGACCTTAATTTATTGCGTATTAACTCACGAAGCTGTGCAGCAGTTAAAGTACGTCGATATTAAATGCCAATTGAACGAGCAATATGCCAGCAATGTTTTAGGGATAGTCTGGGCAAGTTTTGCAAAATATACGCCCAACACATGCAGGGGGGGCATTACCAGCTAGCACTATAACAAACACCACTCTGTAGCAACACGCTCAACGTACAACAGATCTGATAATAAAATAACAGTGTAAGCAAGCAGCACGTAAGGAAGCAGCGCAATGCAGTGCAGGGAAAACAATGGCATCCTGGACAGGCATCCCAAATTAAGAACACAGGTGGCAATTTCAAGGCCTGTTGCATCTGGCTGTAACCAAAGTCAGAGAGCAACCTGGCAATAAAAAGACAAGGCAAACACAGAGAGAGGTAGTTTTTCCTTTAACCGTATATTCCTTTATCACTATGTACAATATTTACAAAATTAAATTATCATTATATATGGAAAAGACCCGGGCCGGGAGAATACCGGCGAATAAAAAAAAAATCATTATAACGATAAGACAGAGCAAAGAGCCACTTCTAACAGCGTAAGCGAAAATCTGACTCACAACCAGACAGGCGTAACCTCATCTTGACTGAGGAGTCAGCTCTCATGTTTGTAGTGAATTGTTTTGAAAACCGACAAGTTGAAGAATTGAGACACTTATGCATCATATGGGAATCTTTATTGAAGAAACGTTTTGCCACACAGTGGCTTCATCAGTCCAATACAAAGCAGGAAGGTACAAGGAGAGAAGGAGTTTGAGGTAATCAGTCCCTCAGCCTGGATTCGATGTGTTCAGTCCATCAATCCTGTAGAAAGTACAGCATAGGGCCGTAGCAGTGGTTTATATACTGTAGTCAGGTGAGGCGAAGCAGGAGGAGGCAGGGTCAGAGTGGAATCATCCACTAGTCTAAGTAGGTCTTCGTCCTACTCCCGCCTCCTCCTGCTTCGTCTCACTTGACGGTTTTCAAAACCACTCATCACATCTGTCAGACACTGCATCATCATGGGATCTTAATACAAAGAATTCTTCAAAACTTGTCCAATCTTAGGACGAAGACCTACTTAGACTTGTGGATGGTACCACTATGATCCTGCCTCCTCCTGCTTTGCCTCACCTGACTACAGTATATAAGCCACTGCTACGGCCCTGTGCAGTACTTTCTACAAGAGTAATGGACTGAACACATCGACTCCAGGCTGAGGGACTGATTACCTCAAACTCCTCCTCTCCTTATACCTTCCTGCTTTGTATAGGACTGAAGAAGTCACTGTGTAGCGAAATGTTTCTTCAATAAAGATTTCCAAATGATGCATAAGTATCTCAATTCTTCAGCTCTCATGTTACTGGTTAGTTGAACTAGATAAGTAATACAGCTGTGGGGCCTCAGAACTGTTATACTCTGAAGTGCCAGTTCCTTGGTAGCGAGGGCATGCTAGGATAGAACACACCTGTCCAAGTGGCTTCTGTCTTACGGAGTTTTGTCCCACTGAGATTTAGTTCTACCCTCGTGGGCCATTAGCTCTTCTGCAGTGCTCTTCTTTTCTCTTGTTCTTAGACTACTTCTACTAGTACTTCTGCTACTATTACTATCTCTTCGCTATGTCTCCACCCTCTGACCCTTTCTTTACTGCCTTCTTATTGCCACCTCAACGATTATTAAACTATTTTTTTCCACTTCTACCATCACTGCTATTACTATTAAATCCTATTCCTTCCTCTCATTATGCTACTACCATCCCCGTCCCTCTCTAGTATATATTCTGGCTCACTTCCCTTCATGTTTCTATGTGACTAGTTAATGGTCCATAGAAACATGAAGGGAAGTGGACCATTAACAACATTGACACGAGAAAGGTTTGGATTGACTCATTCATTCATCAGGAACTGCGTCCTGACAGTTTTATTCTAAGATTACCTGTAGGGGATCTCGAAGGAGATGTCTTTGTTAACATGCTGTTAATAACTATGCCATCTTCACCTGTCGGGTAGTTATCCATTTAATTCAGAAGCTGTGTTGTGGTCGTGATCAGGGTCTCGCGTATTCCCTGTACAGTGAACTGAGGCTATCAAGACGCCTATGACTGTCTTTTGGCTCTGTTGGATGGTCGGGTACATTTGCTAATAAAGGCACGGATGCTGTTTTGTCCATTGTGCAAAGGTTGCGTATGACCTCGGTAAAGGACATGGGTGTACACATTATCTGATGGCTCAGGAATAATACGGCATGGCATGCACTGTTTCCTCAGACTAGGACGCTCTTCACTGGTGGTGGTTATGGCGTTGGGGGTAAACCCGTTCGCGGTATTCTATTTTTGTGGCATGCAGCCTGTTGGCTGAGCAAGGGCATGACATCGTTGTTATTTCCTATAGTCTCCTTTGGAGGACGAGGTTGCTGCTCATTGGTGAGTGCTCTGCTCGATGTTGGAAGCTGGACAACAGGGGTTTTCCATGCTGCCCTGACCCGGTGGAGCCTCTCTGGGTAATGCAGGTTCTAGGCATGATGCTTCTTGCCGGAGTTCGGATACCGAAGTTCCGAAGTCTCAGACCGCTTTAGTTTATCCCAACAGCCTTTAGTCGGATGAGATCCGCTGCTGACGGTTCACTTTTCCTTAACTTGACTTCGAGCACTGAGGTGTTGTACCTCCGGCATGTGAAGCACTTCGGAGGTTTTACGATGTATACCTTAACCTGGTATTTTACTCAGGAACCAAGATCTAATTGAATGGGAGAGTTCCAATATTCTGGAACAGTTCGTGCCTCGTTGTTACGTTGCCGTCCTTCTTAGCTCGGAACTGCTTATATTTCAGGATATATGAACTGGATTACTACGAAGGGTATTAGTTTGGAGAAAGGCAAGCTTGATGTCCCGTAGCACGGTTGCTAGTTCACTCAGCTCAGACACTGAGGTCTGAGGTTCGATCCCCGTTACGGGTGGAGACGTCAGGGGTATATTTCCTTAAGACACCTGCTGACCATGTTCACCTAGCAGTAAATAGGTACCTGGGTGTTAGCCGATTGGTGTGGGTCGCATCCTGAAGGCAAAATTAACATAATTTGTTCGAAATGCTCTGCATAACCAGGAGCTTTCTGTATAGTATATAACTGATGTCAGCTAGGCTTGTATCATGTACTTGTAGAAATAAAGATTATTATTATTATTATTATTATTATTATTATTATTATTATTATTATTATTATTATTATTATTATTATTATTATTATTATTATTATTATTATTATGAATATATATATAAGGACGGAAGGGTGTTAAGATTTAGAAGACTGAAAATATAAGGAAGGTAAAGAAGAGATTTCACAGAAGAGAGTTTGGAAGAGAAGAATATCTGTGTAGCATGTGAGAAGAGGGAGGTGCTGCCAACACTGGAAATTTTGTGAGTCAAGAAACTGAACGTCACAGTGAAAAAGAAACAAGATTACTTTTCTTGACAGGTTTCTCTTTTTCCGTTTATCCAAACCTCCCATCCTCCTCCTGAACCTTGGATCAAGCTTCCAACACCCATCCTCCTCCTGAACCTTGGATCAAGCTTCCAACACCCATCCTCCTCCTGAACCTTGGATCAAGCTTCCAACACACATCCTCCTCCTGAACCTTGGATCAAGCTTCCAACACCCATCCTCCTCCTGAACCTTGGATCAAGCTTCCAACACCCATCCTCCTCCTGAACCTTGGATCAAGCTTCCAACACCCATCCTCCTCCTGAACCTTGGATCAAGCTTCCAACTCCCATCCTCCTCCTGAACCTTGGATCAAGCTTCCAACTCCCATCCTCCTCCTGAACCTTGGATCAAGCTTCCAACTCCCATCCTCCTCCTGAACCTTGGATCAAGCTTCCAACTCCCATCCTCCTCCTTAACCTTGGATCAAGCTTCCAACACCCATCCTCCTCCTGAACCTTGGATCAAGCTTCCAACTCCCATCCTCCTCCTGAACCTTGGATCAAGCTTCCAACTCCCATCCTCCTCCTGAACCTTGGATCAAGCTTCCAACTCCCATCCTCCTCCTGAACCTTGGATCAAGCTTCCAACTCCCATCCTCCTCCTGAACCTTGGATCAAGCTTCCAACTCCCATCCTCCTCCTGAACCATGGGTCAAGCTTCCAACACCCATCCTCCTCCTGAACCTTGGATCAAGCTTCCAACACCCACCTTCCTCCTGAACCTTGGATCAAGCTTCCAACACCCACCTTCCTCCTGAACCTTGGATCAAGATTCCAACACCCATCCTCCTCCTGAACCTTGGATCAAGCTTCCAACACCCATCCTCCTTCTGAACCTTGGATTAAGCTTCCAACACCCATCCTCCTCCTGAACCTTGGATCAAGCTTCCAACACCCACCTTCCTCCTGAACCTTGGATCAAGCTTCCAACACCCACCTTCCTCCTGAACCTTGGATCAAGATTCCAACACCCATCCTCCTCCTGAACATTGGATCAAGCTTCCAACACCCATCCTCCTCCTGAAACTTGGATCAAGCTTCCAACACCCACCTTCCTCCTGAACCTTGGATCAAGATTCCTACACCCATCCTCCTCCTGAACCTTGGATTAAGCTTCCAACACCCATCCTCCTCCTGAAACTTGGATCAAGCTTCCAACACCCATCCTCCTCCTGAAACTTGGATCAAGCTTCCAACACCCACCTTCCTCCTGAACATTGGATCAAGCTTCCAACACCCATCCTCCTTCTGAACCTTGGATCAAGCTTCCAACACCCATCCTCCTCCTGAAACTTGGATCAAGCTTCCAACACTCACCTTCCTCCTGAACCTTGGATAAAGATCCTGTTATATGTTGGGTCAAAGATTTTTCAGCAGTCTACCTACACTTCATGACATGTGAGAGTTTTTTTCGTGTTGACATTAACGTGTGTGCATGCGCACCAACGTCTGCTCCTGCGCACCAACGTCTGCTCCTGCGCACCAACGTCTGCTCCTGCGCACCAACGTCTGCTCCTGCGCACCAACGTCTGCTCCTGCGCACCAACGTCTGCTCCTGCGCACCAACGTCTGCACCTGCGCACCAACGTCTGCACCTGCGCACCAACGTCTGCTCCTGCGCACCAACGTCTGCTCCTGCGCACCAACGTCTGCTCCTGCGCACCAACGTCTGCTCCTGCGCACCAACGTCTGCTCCTGCGCACCAACGTCTGCTCCTGCGCACCAACGTCTGCTCCTGCGCACCAACGTCTGCACCTGCGCACCAACGTCTGCACCTGCGCACCAACGTCTGCTCCTGCGCACCAACGTCTGCTCCTGCGCACCAACGTCTGCTCCTGCGCACCAACGTCTGCTCCTGCGCACCAACGTCTGCTCCTGCGCACCAACGTCTGCTCCTGCGCACCAACGTCTGCTCCTGCGCACCAACGTCTGCTCCTGCGCACCAACGTCTGCACCTGCGCACCAACGTCTGCACCTGCGCACCAACGTCTGCTCCTGCGCACCAACGTCTGCTCCTGCGCACCAACGTCTGCTCCTGCGCACCAACGTCTGCTCCTGCGCACCAACGTCTGCTCCTGCGCACCAACGTCTGCTCCTGCGCACCAACGTCTGCTCCTGCGCACCAACGTCTGCTCCTGCGCACCAACGTCTGCACCTGCGCACCAACGTCTGCACCTGCGCACCAACGTCTGCTCCTGCGCACCAACGTCTGCTCCTGCGCACCAACGTCTGCACCTGCGCACCAACGTCTGCACCTGCGCACCAACGTCTGCTCCTGCGCACCAACGTCTGCTCCTGTGCACCAACGTCTGCTCCTGCGCACCAACGTCTGCTCCTGCGCACCAACGTCTGCTCCTGCGCACCAACGTCTGCACCTGCGCACCAACGTCTGCACCTGCGCACCAACGTCTGCTCCTGCGCACCAACGTCTGCTCCTGCGCACCAACGTCTGCTCCTGCGCACCAACGTCTGCTCCTGCGCACCAACGTCTGCTCCTGCGCACCAACGTCTGCACCTGCGCACCAACGTCTGCTCCTGCGCACCAACGTCTGCTCCTGCGCACCAACGTCTGCTCCTGCGCACCAACGTCTGCTCCTGCGCACCAACGTCTGCACCTGCGCACCAACGTCTGCACCTGCGCACCAACGTCTGCTCCTGCGCACCAACGTCTGCTCCTGCGCACCAACGTCTGCACCTGCGCACCAACGTCTGCACCTGCGCACCAACGTCTGCTCCTGCGCACCAACGTCTGCTCCTGCGCACCAACGTCTGCTCCTGCGCACCAACGTCTGCTCCTGCGCACCAACGTCTGCACCTGCACACCAGCGTCTGCACCTCCGCACCAACGTCTGCACCTATGCACCAACGTCTGCTCCTGCGCACCAACGTCTGCACCTCCGCACCAACGTCTGCACCTGCGCACCAACGTCTGCTGCTGCGCACCAACGTCTGCTCCTGCGCACCAACGTCTCCTCCTGCGCACCAACGTCTGCACCTGCGCACCAACGTCTGCACCTGCGCACCAACGTCTGCTCCTGCGCACCAACGTCTGCTCCTGCGCACCAACGTCTGCTCCTGCGCACCAACGTCTGCTCCTGCGCACCAACGTCTGCTCCTGCGCACCAACGTCTGCACCTGCGCACCAACGTCTGCACCTGCGCACCAACGTCTGCTCCTGCGCACCAACGTCTGCTCCTGCGCACCAACGTCTGCTCCTGCGCACCAACGTCTGCTCCTGCGCACCAACGTCTGCTCCTGCGCACCAACGTCTGCACCTGCGCACCAACGTCTGCTCCTGCGCACCAACGTCTGCTCCTGCGCACCAACGTCTGCTCCTGCGCACCAACGTCTGCTCCTGCGCACCAACGTCTGCACCTGCGCACCAACGTCTGCACCTGCGCACCAACGTCTGCTCCTGCGCACCAACGTCTGCTCCTGCGCACCAACGTCTGCACCTGCGCACCAACGTCTGCACCTGCGCACCAACGTCTGCTCCTGCGCACCAACGTCTGCTCCTGCGCACCAACGTCTGCTCCTGCGCACCAACGTCTGCTCCTGCGCACCAACGTCTGCACCTGCACACCAGCGTCTGCACCTCCGCACCAACGTCTGCACCTATGCACCAACGTCTGCTCCTGCGCACCAACGTCTGCACCTCCGCACCAACGTCTGCACCTGCGCACCAACGTCTGCTCCTGCGCACCAACGTCTGCACCTGCGCACCAGCGTCTGCACCTCCGCACCAACGTCTGCACCTACGCACCAACGTCTGCTCCTGCGCACCAACGTCTGCACCTCCGCACCAACGTCTGCACCTCCGCACCAACGTCTGCACCTCCGCACCAACGTCTGCACCTACGCACCAACGTCTGCACTTCTGCACCAACGTCTGCACCTGCGCACCAACGTCTGCTCCTGCGCACCAACGTCTGCTCCTGCGCACCAACGTCTGCTCCTGCGCACCAACGTCTGCTCCTGCGCACCAACGTCTGCACCTGCACACCAATGTCTGCACCTGCGCACCAACGTCTGCTCCTGCGCACCAACGTCTGCTCCTGCGCACCAACGTCTGCACCTGCGCACCAACGTCTGCACCTGCGCACCAACGTCTGCTCCTGCGCACCAACGTCTGCTCCTGTGCACCAACGTCTGCTCCTGCGCACCAACGTCTGCTCCTGCGCACCAACGTCTGCTCCTGCGCACCAACGTCTGCTCCTGCGCACCAACGTCTGCACCTGCGCACCAGCGTCTGCACCTCCGCACCAACGTCTGCACCTACGCACCAACGTCTGCTCCTGCGCACCAACGTCTGCACCTCCGCACCAACGTCTGCACCTGCGCACCAAGGTCTGCTCCTGCGCACCAACGTCTGCACCTGCGCACCAGCGTCTGCACCTCCGCACCAACGTCTGCACCTACGCACCAACGTCTGCTCCTGCGCACCAACGTCTGCACCTCCGCACCAACGTCTGCACCTCCGCACCAACGTCTGCACCTCCGCACCAACGTCTGCACCTACGCACCAACGTCTGCACTTCTGCACCAACGTCTGCACCTACGCATCAACGTCTGCACCTCCGCACCAACGTCTGCACCTACGCACCAACGTCTGCACCTACGCACCAACGTCTGCACCTCTGCACGAACGTCTGCACCTACGCACCAACGTCTGCACCTCCGCACCAAAGTCTGCACCTCCGCAACAACGTCTGCTCCTCCGCACCAACGTCTGCACCTACGCACCAACGTCTGCACCTCCGCACCAACGTCTGCACCTGCGCACCAACGTCTGCACCTGCGCACCAACGTCTGCACCTGCGTACCAACGTCTGCACCTGCGCACCAACGTCTGCACCTGCGCACCAACGTCTGCACCTGCGCACCAACGTCTGCACCTCCGCACCAACGTCTGCGCCTCCGCAACAACGTCTGCACCTGCGCACCAACGCAATCACCAGTGAACAGCCTCCATCAGCCTGTGAGTCGTTTTAAGGTTTCTACCGCCACCTGCAGTGAACGTGCTACCTGTGGTACAGTGAACGTGCTACCTGTGGTACAGTGAACATGCTACCTGCGGTACAGTGAACATGCTAGCTGTAGTACAGTGAACGTGCTACCTGTGGTACAGTGAACATGCTAGCTGTGGTACAGTGAACATGCTAGCTGTAGTACAGTGAACGTGCTGTGGTACAGTGAACATGCTAGCTGTGGTACAGTGAACCTGCTACCTGTGGTACAGTGAACATGCTAGCTGTAGTACAGTGAACCTGCTACCTGTGGTACAGTGAACATGCTAGCTGTGGTACAGTGAACCTGCTAGCTGTGGTATAGAGAACATGCTAGCTGTGGTACAGTGAACCTGCTAGCTGTGGTACAGTGAACATGTTAGCTGTAGTACAGTGAATCTGCTAGCAGTGGTACAGTGAACCTGCTAGCTCTGGTACAGTGAACATGCTAGCTGTTGTACAGTGAACCTGCTATGGTACAGTGAACCTGCTAGCTGTGGCGCAGTGAACCTGCTAGCTGTGGTACAGTGAACATGCATGCTGTGGTACAGTGAACTTGGTAGCTGTGGTACAGTGCACCTGCTAGCTGTAGTATAGTGAGCCTGCTGGCTGTTGTACAGTGCACCTGATAACTCTGGTACAGTGAACCTGCTAACTCTGGTACAGTGAACATGCTAGTTGTGGTACCGTGAACCTGCTCTATGTAGTACAGTGAAGCTGCTATCTGTTGTACAGTGAACATGCTACCTTTGGTACAGTGAACCTGCTAGCTGTGATACAGTGCACCTGCTAGCTGTGCTACAGTGAACCTGCTAGCTGTGGCACAGTGCACCTGCTAGCTGTGGCACAGTGCACCTGCTAGCTGTGGTACAGTGCTCCTGCTATCTGTGGTACAGTGAACCTGCTAGCTGTGGCACAGTACACCTGCTAGCTGTGGTACAGTGCACCTGTTAGCTGTGGTACAGTGAACCTGCTCGCTGTGGTACAGTGCACCTGCTAGCTGTGGTACAGTGCACCTGTTAGCTGTGGTACAGTGCACCTGCTAGCTGTGTTACAGTGAACCTGCTATCTGTGGTACAGTGCACCTGCTATATGTGGTACAGTGAATATGCTACCTGTGGTACAGTGAACCTGCTAGCTGTGATAGCCAGAAGTGAAGTTTCAGTGTTTTCTGTGTTATTATCACCAGAAGTTCCAGCCCTCGAAGAGCGGACACAAACTTCAGAAAACAGCCTCCTTGCTGCCTCACACACACACACACACACACACAAACACGGCCAGGAGCTAAGACTCGACACTCTGCAACCACAAGTAGTTGAGTATACACACCCTCCCTTCATTCTACAATCTGTTCAGTTATTTTCAATGTTAATTTCTGTTCGTCTTTGACAAAGCCAGCCCCAAGCCAGTACCAAGCCAGAAGACCTCAGCACGACGTCGTGCTGAGGTTTTCTGGCTTATCGATCATCTGGAATTATTCCTGTCACGGGGGAAACGTTGAGCATGTTTCCTTACACCTGCTGTCCTTGTTCACATAGCAGTAAGTAGGTAACCTGGGTGTTAGCTGACTCTTGTGGGTCGCGTCCTGGGCAACAAGATTCATCTAAGTTGCCCACCGGCTATCCATATACTATATCAGTCATGTCAACTTGGTCTGTAATAATTGTAATATCATCCAGTGCTTACAGTTCTTTTTTTACCTTGCTAATACTGTGAATACTTCTGTTTATTCCCTGTGCAACTTAGCTGCGCCACGTGGATGAACGAGCTAGCTGTCAGCTGACCCCTGGACAGTGTTGTCTAGATGCAGTCAGCTTGCCAAGTCCGGCAATGTTTATTTTGCCATAACAGCCCAGTGTTACAATGTTATTTCCCACAATTCCTAACGCTCGAGAATTGTTTCAGAGGTTTTTATTGGCGTAGGTAAACTCACAGCTGTGTTTAAATCCCCCACAATTCTGTTGACAGCAGTCTGGACTCAAGGCTTGAAGACAACCCTTAGACGACCTAAAAGTCCTGTTTTAACCTTCCGCTTCTTGAAGCGTCCATCTTGGACGTCCACAAACCAGTTCCTCAATTACCCACCTTCCTCTTAAACCTAGTATCAAGTCCCGCCACCACCCGCCTTCCTCTTGAACCTTGGATCAAGTCCCTCCACCACCCACCTCCCTGTTGAACCTTGGGTCAACTCCCTCCACCACCCGCCTTCCTCTTGAACCCTGGATCAATTTCCTCCACCACCCACCTTCATCTTGAACCTTGTATCAAGTTCCTCTACCACCCACCTTCCTCCTGAACCTTGTATCAAGTTCCTCCACCACCCACCTTCCTCTTGAACCTTGTATCAAGTCAATCTACTACCTTCCTTCCAGAGTGTTGAATCAAATCCATCTATCACCCACCCACTTCCTGAACCTTGGATCAAGATTCCACTTCCCACTCACCATCTGAACCTTGGATCAAGACCTTCCACCACCCTCCTTCCTACTGAATCTTATATGAAGAACCTCCCCCCACCCAACCTCCTCTTGGACCTTGGATCACGAACCTCTATCACTCCCCCACCCACCCCTTGGACAAGAGTCGTCTACTAGCAGAGCTGAATCTACCTTCCTTGTTACTTACCTAGATAAGAATTATAGCCACCATAATGAGATAGACATAAGAATGTGTGTTTGTATGTGTACTCACCTATTACTCACCTTGGTATGGTTGCGGGGGTCGAGTCACAGCTCCTGGCCCCGCCTCTTCAACTGGCCGCTACCCGGTCACTCTTCCCGCTCCGTGAGCTTGATCATACCTCTTCTTAAGGCTATATATGGATCCTGTCTCCACTACACTACCCAGGCTATTCCACTTCCTGACAACTCTGTGACTGAAGAAATACTTCCTAACATCCCTGTGATTCATCTGAGTCTTCGACTTCCAATTGTGACCCCTCGTTGCTGTGTCCCATCTCTGGATTGATGCATGATTTTTTCCAGCACCACATCTATCATCTTGGCTCTCCATGTTTCGGGACCCCCATGGGGCTCCAGGTTTTCCCAGTCAATCTCCTTATGATAGAAATCACCCATAACTAGTACTTTGCTCCCCCCATGTGAGCTCTTCTGGCCACCTCGGCTAGTGTGCCCCCCACTGCTCTGTTGCTCTCTTAGTATTCTTCTCTTGGCCTCCTGCAGTTCTGTAGAGGGTTGTACATTACTGCAATTACCAGCTTAAAGCCCTCAAACTGGATTGTTCCTACTAAGTAGCCATCCATTCCTTCCATTTCATCAAATCCCAACCGGTTTTTAATGAGCAGTGCAACTCCTCCTCCCCCTCTGCTCCCTCTACCTTTCCTGAGGATTTGATATGCGGGTTGAAAGATCGCATCTGTTATCATCCTGGTGAGTTTCGTTTCTGTGGGTGCTTTTATGTCTGTTGGATGTCTCCTTGATTTCATGCCACTCCTCACACTTATTTGTTATTCCATCTGAATTTGTATACCAAACTTTCAATTTCTTTTCTAAAACTGGGGTCTGGGGATTGGGGAGGTGGGAGACCTGATGAGGAACTATGGGTGGTTGCTGTGAGGGTGGAGTTTGTAATGAGGTGGGTGGGGGCATTGTATATGGCATATGTGTTTTGGGTTAGAATGTTTGATTGCATTGGGGTTGTCCTGGTTGGGGGGCTTCTGTAGGTGGTTGTGTGGGAGGTTGTATTTGATCTTCCTCCTGAGTCTGGTTCTCCTGTCTGTCTCCATCTTCACCTCTCCTTCCTCCTTTCGTCTTTTTACCCTCTCTTTCAGTTTCTGCCTTTCTTCTCGTGTTCTGTCACAGTCGAGATACACCTTCTTGTATATCGGCATGTCACTTAGTCTTGCTTTCTCCTGCAGGATCCTGTTTTGAGTCGATTCTGCCTTGAAAGTCACTTTGACTGGCCAGGTTCTTCTTCTTGCAACCCCTTATTCTCCGAAAATTTGCCAGCTGGGTCATGTCATTTTCTACTATTGCTTTCATGATGCTTTCAATCACCTTTTTTCCTCCCCTTGTCTTCTTACTTTGTAACTGTGTGTGTGTGTGTGTGTGTGTGTGTGTGTGTGTGTGTGTGTGTGTGTGTGTGTGTGTGTGTGTGTGTGTGAATGTGTACTACTCACCTAATTGTGCTTACAGTGTGTGTGTGAGTGCGTGTGTGTGTGTGTGTGTGTGTGTGTGTGTGTGTGTGTGTGTGTGTGTGTGTGTGTGTGTGTGTGTGTGTGTGTGTGTGAGTACTCACCTAGTTGTACTCATCTAGTTGAGGTTGCAGGGGTCGAGTCCAAGCTCCTGGCCCCGCCTCTTCACTGGTCGCTACTAGGTCTCACTCTCCCTGAACCATGAGCTTTATCGTACCTCTGCTTAAAGCTATGTATGGATCCTGACTCCACTACATCACTTCCCAAACTATTCAACTTCCTGACTACTCTGTGGCTGAAGAAATACTTCCTAACATCCCTTTGATTCATCTGTGTCTTCAACTTCCAACTGTGTCCCCTTGTTACTGTGTCCAGTCTCTGGAACATCCTGTCTTTGTCCACCTTGTCAATTCCTCTCAGTATTTTGTAAGTCGTTATCATGTCCCCCCTATCTCTCCTGTCCTCCAGTGTCGTCAGGTTGATTTCCCTTAACCTCTCCTCATAGGACATACCTCTTAGCTCTGGGACTAGTCTTGTTGCAAACCTTTGCACTTTCTCTAGTTTCTTTACATGCTTGGCTAGGTGTGGGTTCCAAACTGGTGCCGCATACTCCAATATGGGCCTAACGTACACGGTGTACAGGGTCCTGAACGATTCCTTATTAAGATGTCGGAATGCTGTTCTGAGGTTTGCCAGGCGCCCATATGCTGCAGCAGTTATTTGGTTGATGTGCGCTTCAGGAGATGTGCCTGGTGTTATACTCACCCCAAGATCTTTTTCCTTGAGTGATGTTTGTAGTCTCTGACCCCCTAGACTGTACTCCATCTGCGGTCTTCTTTGCCCTTCCCCAATCCTCATGACTTTGCACTTGGTGGGATTGAACTCCAGGAGCCAGTTGCTGGACCAGGTCTGCAGCCTGTCCAGATCCCTTTGTATTTCTGCCTGGTCTTCGATCGAATGAACTCTTCTCATCAACTTCACGTCATCTGCAAACAGTGACACCTCGGAGTTTATTCCTTCCGTCATGTCGTTCACAAATACCAGAAACAGCACTGGTCCTAGGACTGACCCCTGTGGGACCCCACTGGTCACAGGTGCCCACTCTGACACCTCGCCTCGTACCATTACTCGCTGCTGTCTTCCTGACAAGTATTCCCTGATCCATTGCAGTGCCTTCCCTGTTATTCCTGCTTGGTCCTCCAGTTTTTGCACTAATCTCTTGTGTGGTACTGTGTCAAACGCCTTCTTGCAGTCTAAGAAAATGCAATCCACCCACCCCTCTCTCT